>NC_031789.1:5508890-5527406 GCF_001522545.3 Parus major
CACCTCAGCCACCGGCCCAGGATCTCAGCTCATCCCTGCTGTTTCCAGCCGACTGTTCCTCGGAGCCCTGCAGGAGCACCAGGACTGCCTGCCTGAGGGGTTTGTGAAAACAAAGCCTCTCCTCCATCCCATCTCAGCCGAGAAAGCCGTCCCGGGGTCCCTGGTTCTGTGTTCTTGTTATTGCTGTAGTTATTGTTCGTTTGTTTGCCTGGCTATACTAGTAAAGAACTGTTATTCCTATCCCCAGATCACTGCCTGAAAGCCCCTTGATTTCAAATTTATAATAATTCGGAGGGAGGGGGTCTACATTCTTTCATCCCAAGGGAGGCTCCTGCTCTCCCTAGCAGACACCTGTCTTCTAGAACCGAGACAGCATTCATGCCAAAAATCTTAAATTCACACAAATACAGTCGCTATTAGATGAAAACAGAGCAGAAAACTAGCAAAACACTCAGGAAATCAATATTTTTGACCCACCACCACATGGAGAGTGCCTTGCAGCAGAGAAGCTGTGGCTGCTCCATCCCTGGAAGTGTCCAAGGCCAGGTTGGACAGGGCTTGGAGCAACCTGGGGTAGCAGAAATAAGATGGGCTCTAATGTGTCTTCCAACCCAAACCAGTCTGGAATTCCACGAGATTCCCCTGAAAAGCCACAAGGCCTCAATGACACTTTTCTTCCCTTCTTGTGCAGGGAATTTTGTTTGGACTAAAATTTTGCAAAATGGCATCACTGGCATAGGGGAGGGAGAGAGAAGCAGATGCTGCTTTTGCAGCTTAATTACCAACAGGAGATAAACAAAGCCTTTTTACTGATAAATCAGTCTGAGCTGAAATTAAAAAAAACAGACAAGGGGCAGCTGCCACTGGTGAAATCAACCAACCAACCAAAAAAAAAACAAACAAAAAAAAACCAAACCAAACCAAAACAAAACAAAAAAAAAAACCCCAAAAAAACCTACCAAAAAAACCCACCTGCATGAGGTGAAATAATTTCCAGGGCCCAAACCTCATGTGCTCCCAGAGTATATTTAACTGTATTACATAAACAGAATAAAACAGGTGATTAATAAGCCTTTGCTCTTGTCATTCCAGCATGAGAGCAGGCACATCCTGAAACACAGGGAGGAAATGCTAAAAATAACCAGACAGGCCCAGAGTCCCCACCGAGCATTTTATCTCTGCAATCTACACTTGGCCTTTACAAATGCCAGCCCATTGATTTGTTTTGCCCAAACTGAATTTTCCATTCCATTTTATGCTGGTTGCATTTTGGCACTGAGTTGTTCCTTTTCCTTTCAGTTAATATTTGAGTAGTTCTCACTCTGCTTTTCCATCTATTCCTTCACATTGTTAAAGGATGCAGGTCTAAAGGAAGCCCCAGGAAATCTATTAATATTCAGGAGCAGTACCTTTGTGCAAACTCTTCATTCCAGCATTCCAGTTATCTAAAAGATGGGCATCAACCTCATAGTAAATGATCTAAATAAATGAGGTGGAAGAAGTTAGAGAGAAATTACAAATCTTAAACTTTAGGTTTGTTGTGTGTGAGTATGGCAGGACCCAAAACCTGCAGTGGACACAAAAACTGAACTGAGCTGGCCTTGAACCTTCAGTTTAACTCAAATTTCAACCCCCCTGTGATGACCATGGGCACAGAAAAGTAAACCTGCTCCAAAAACTTAACACTGATCTGCACAAAATCCAAACTGGCTTCATTACTGAGAGATGTGGACTGAAAAGGGCTTTTTGTCAGCAGTGAGTAACAGAATTAATTAAAAGAAAGTGACAGTGATCACCCAGGAGCAAAGACACAGCACAATGTTTTTCATGAATCAGCTCTGTGCTAACTGCAGGACTAAACCATGAAATGAACCTGGATTGCACAATGGTCAATATTTGCTTTAAAACACTGAAATGCAAACACCACCTTTAGGAAACCACCATAAACCACAAATAAACAGCTGACACAGGCTGCCATCACCAGAAGCTGTGGCACACCACAGGGTACTGGGTTTGCCAGGGATTCACTTAATTTACTTAACTGAAGCTTTTCTGGTTCTCTGGTTTGGATTTATGCTGACAGCACAGGGGGTTTGAGCTGGGGCTAAATAATCAAAGCCTTTTCTGGTTTTCCCACTGAGGCTGAGAGTGCACAGGAATTTGGGAGGGATCAGCCAGGGCACCTTCCCCCGAGTGACCACAGGTGCTCAGCAATAAAAAATGGTGGAAGAAAAAGGAAAAGAGAATGTTTGGAGTTTTTTTGTCTTCCCAAGCAATCCTTGCACCTGAGGAATTCCTTAATTTTACCCTTCCAGTCCTGCTCCCTATCCCACTAGGATGAAAGGGAGCTGCCTGCCAGGATTAACGCACCCCACACAAAAAGGTGGAATGTCACCTGCAGCTCAGGGATGCTCAAAATTCACATTTCTACATCAACATCAATCAAACCCTACAAAAGCACAAGTTCTCTCTACCAGCTTCTACTCCACAGGAAAACTTCAGGCTTCAAATTGCTGAGAACATCACTTGTGTGCCCAGTGGAGAATTAAAAGTGATTACAAGAGAAAGTTCACACTGGGCATCTTGTAGATCTCTCTTATTACATCCCATGAGATAATTGCTCATGAGCCCGTTGAAATTTCCTTCTGGCTTTTGATGAACCATGTTCTTTCCAGGAGGTAGAAAAAACAGCTCCAGCCATTTGCTTTAATTGGAGCCGACAGTTTGCAGATTTGAGCCTGGAGCCTTGGAAAAGCTCAGCAGCTGATGAGAATCCACTTTTTCCTCAATAGCAGATCTGCATGTTAAATTTACATTGCTTTACAGTAAAAACAAATACTCCCTGCCCACACACAGAACCACTAGGTAATGTTGTTTAAGTAAAAAAAAAAAAAAAAAAAAAAAAAATCAAAAAAACAAAAAAAACCACAAAAAAACAAACCGCAATTATTTGCTAAGTTTGAATTAAGGTCTTTGCACAGAAAAAAAAAAAAAGGGGAGAATGGTATTTTAACTTTTCCATGGAAGATCTCTGTGGTAAAGAAACAAACACTCAGTATTACTGCATTGAGTGATTCCTCTCCATCTCCTGCCAGGAATCACCATCACTTTTCTGGCCCTTGACACTAAGAGGTCAATAATCAACCACCTGCATCCCTTGTTTCTGTGCCCAGAACACAGAAAATGCCACAATATTTAAAAAGTTTAATTAAAAAAAAGTTTAATAAAATCAAATAGAACCCACCCAGGTGAGCTAGAAAGTCTCCACTGCTTAAAGAACAAGCTTAACAGATCCATCGGGAAGGGTTTCAGTGCACTTTACCATGCCTCATGGAAAAGGATGGACTAAGTAGCCTCAGCAAGATCCCTTCCAGAACTATTTTCAATCATCTAGAAACAGAGGATCAGACAGAAACATATTCCAACAGTGAGAAATCTGTCTTGGCAGCAGATTTATGCTGTGCTCTTCCTTGACATTGCTCTAATATATTTCTCAGAGGCAAGACCATCTGGCCCAGAGCTGATGGTGTGGAGCCCTGCTAAAGCTCAGGTCTGCATCTCTCTCACACCAGCTATCAACTCCTATTTACTATTAAAATCTGAGTTCAAGCACTTAAACGTACATGAAACCCCAATCTAATGACATGTTTGCCTTGCCTGTCCATAAAGTCAGTAAGTTTCCCCAAAAGTCATTCAAAAATCAAAATCCTGATTTACAGCAGGAGTGAAAAAATCAGGAGGAATTAATTCTGATGCAATGAGAGGTGACTGAATAGTGAGGCTATATAGAACTGTGGCTCTGGAGTAGGGCTGCTCACAGACATTTAGACCCTAGGACCCTCAGCACTGGTGGAACAAGGGGATTAACAAATCCTCTGAGTTAGGAACACAATTTTTCCTCCTCCTCCAATTTTTCCAAACAAAAGGCATCTCTTTCAGCCTGGCACAGAGGGAGCTGGAGCATAAAACTTGCTGGATCTCTGATAAGCCTTGATAGCTCATCCTACCAACTTGAGATTCCCCTTCAGGCTTCCAGAATGGTTAGCACTGCACTCCCGCCTGCTTTCAGCCTGCAACTTGCCCTTTCTGTGCTCTGAAAGCAGATCAGAAGGTTTAAGTCTAATCTCTCCTGACATGCCTTTGGCTAGGCAGGCATGTGGGAGCAGAACAAAGTGAGGAGGAGCTCTTGCCTTCCTTATTCAAGCAAGGTTTGAGGGTCAGCATGTCCATCAATTCACCTCCAGGTCTGTGCATTTTACAGACCCAGATGTCTTCTTTGTGCTCTGGGGACTCTGGAGAATCCAAGAGCACTCTGCAGATGGGAAATGGAGCCATAGGTACACGTGAGATTGGTGGCAGAGCCAGGAACAAAGCTCACACATCCCAACTCCAAGTTCTGTTCTCCACGACCTAGTAACAGGAAAAGAAGGAAGTTTCAACCCCTGATCCAGCATACATCCCTAATTCCCTTGGAATTCCATCAGGGAATGTGGACCAAGGTCTAAGATGAATCAACTGACTATCCTGCCAGCACATCAATGTAACTTCACAGATTGCATTTTCCAGTCTAATCGCTGGAAGACTTTTTCTGTGCTCTTGGAAATTTCAAACACTAGTACAGAGGGAAAAGAAAATTTTTAAATTCTGCAAGTTTCCCAAGAAACAACAGACTCCACTTTCTTTTTGTTTAAGCAGAATTCAATGATCTCTCTCCCATCAGAGCTTCCAGGGAGAATGTATGGAAAGGTGCGCTGGTCTCCCTCTGAGAACACTGTATTATAATTCTGGCCTCTGCAAAAACGCCCTTGACAAGCCATGAATTAGAATCCTTGGAAAACAACCAGAATTCAAACAGGACTCTCCATTCTATCCCTGGAAAACAATAACTGAAGGGAAAGGGCAGGATCAGAGCTACTGTGAGTGGCACAGCCACATTAAGCCCATCTCTGAATCCTGCCAGAGCCCAGGAGCACTTCTGGAGCAGAGATGATGAGCAAGGCAAACAGATTTGATGGGAACAGGCAGGGACAACACAACATCAGAGAGCTGAATTGGGCTGGAGAAAGCCTTCAACTCTGGAGAAACCACCAGGACCAGCCTCTGTGAGCAATAAAATCAAACATGCACAAACACAAGGGAGATGAGCTCGTTTCTGAGGCATCAGCCACAGCTCTGAGCATTCTGTGCTCCTGGAGCCACCCATTTTCTAGATCAAGGCAGCTTAAAAAGCCATGGACATACCCCTTCCCAAGAAAAAGGGAAGGCAACAACTGCAGCCATCACACTTACAGTACTCCCACAGTTTTTTTGCAGTTTCCAAGACATTTGACAAAGTCTTAGTGGTAAAGGCATCCCAGTTCTTCCATACAATCCTAGTAGTGGCCATTGCAGACCAAAGCAGCAGAATAACAGATTCTTCATGCATGAATTTGGCACAGGATTTTCACAACCACAGAGCTCCAAGCATGCACTCAAAATAAATGTCAAAACATGATGCCATACAGCAATATCAGAATAAGCAGACAATTGTGCCGAGCCAGATATCACACAAATATGAAGCTCCTTCTCATGGCAGTGACTCACAGAGCTATGCTGTGCAAAGAGGAAGGGATAGGAAACACATTTAACTTTGTGAAACCCAAAAAGGGAATAACTTAAGAAAAACAGAATCTGTGGTGATGCTGTTAAATAACAGCTGGGAAGCTGTTAATAATGCTGCAGGCACCCTACAGGAACTCCTGCCCTTTCACCACAGAATTAAATCAGTCTGAAAAACAAGCATAGGGTACTGACGATACACCAGTGGTAGAGGTGAGACTACAGAGAGTTACCTGACACCCAACTTCTGTCCTGTAAGTTAAAAAAGAACATTTTAAGGAACCACCATGTGCCCAAAAGATGTCACCTGCTCCAGACACCTACAACTCAGAGCAGAAAGCAAAGCTCAAAACAGGGCAAGAACCTCTCCAGCTCTGCCCAGGCTGTGGAAGCTTCCCCTTTCTCATCTCCATTATCTACTTGTCACACAGCATCATTCCCATCATAAAAATGTGGGATGTGGGTTATTTACAGGAGCTGCATCCCTTGACAATTCACTCCTCCAGATCCTGAAACCATGAATGAAAAATTCAACAGGTAATCAAGCACGGAGGAAGGTCCTAGAAGGATGAACACATCATTCTTCATAGCAAGCAGTTTCAGGAAACCATGGAGCTGCTAAACAGAGGAGTATGGATGCTAAATATGAGCAAAATATGCCTGTGGAAAAGAAGGCTGCATAACTTTCTCAGTCTCACCTGAGAAAGTGGCCTGGGAAATCATAAGGAGGAATTAAAACAATCCTCAGAGACAGAAGACAGCCTTGCAGGTGCTGTTTGTCAGTTTCTTGTTTTCTTGCAAGAGAAGGTCGAGGGGTGGTGTACCCCACTGACCAATGATGATGATGTGTTATTTTACTAACCAATAAGAGTTTTACTTTTCTGTACATATCGGTCTATAAAAGAAGATCTGAGGTAATAAAGAGGAACTCTCCTGTTCAACTCACAAGAGAGTCTGTGTCATTCTTCTCACTGTTCACAATAGAGTGACAGAGGAGAAATAAAAATGGTATCTCATTTGAACCAAATACACTCCTCCTATAGCAACAGAGAAGTGCAGAGCATGTCATGAGGCTCTTAGCCAAAAAGAGAGAAGGTTCAGCAGTAAAGCCAAGCTCAAATGACCTCCATGAAGGTGAGCCAGGGCTCACTTGTTTCTCAGTGAGGTAGAAATCAGAATTTGTGACATTACAGAAAGTAATTCTACAGCTGAGCATGGGCAGTGAAATGAGAACAAACACCTTCAGTGCCTCCAGTGCAGCTGCACCAGGGTTCTCTGGGTTTAGTCTGGGTTTAGTCTGGCCCTTTCTGCCTCCATTCAGGCAGACTGGAAATACAGAAACACAGGACAGAAAAAGCCACATGTGCCCTCAGCTCCAAGCTTCTTTCTCCACACACTCCATGGACAATGAAATTCCCGGCAGGAATCACGGCCCCCACCTCAGCCAGCCAGGCCTTACCTGCAGTACCTGTTGGGGAGCAGGATGGGTGTTCATACCCTCCAGGGCAGCCAGGAAAACACCAAGGGACCTGGAGCAGCAGCAGCGGGAGGGCGAGGCCTCAATCCCGGCCAAAGGTGCCAGAAACACCCGGGCTAAAGCGGCCAGAACCAACCGAGCTAAAGCGGCCTCAATCCCGGCTTAAGGTGACGGAACCACCCCGGCTAAAGCAGCCAGAACCACTCCGATAAAGGGGCCAGAATCACCCCGGTAAAAGGGCCAGAACCTCCCCGGCCGCTTCCAGCTGCCCAATTCTGAGGGGAAAGACCCGGGGAAAGACAGGCACGTACCTCAGCGCTAAGGCTGACCCGAGGATCCCCAGAGTCACAACCCCAGCGCTGCGCTCGCCGCCGTCCCTCCTCCATCCCCACAGCCGCGCCCGGGCGGGCGGAGAACGCGGGTGAGGGGCTCGGCTGGGCGCCGGGGCTGCGATCCGCCCTTATCCCGGTAGGTCCCGCTGTGGCTGTGGCAAACCCCCCCGCCCCGAAGCCGGGCCGTGTCCCCTGAGCCGAGCCGTGTCCTCGCGGTGTTGCTGCAGCAGCCGCAGCTCGGCCTCGGGGCCGCCCCGCCTGCGCTCCCGCGGGCAGCCGGGAGCCGTAGTTCTGCTCCGGGCGCTCCGACTACAACTCCCGAGAGCCCAAGGGCAGCCCACGACGAGACCCCGGCCCGTCCTGGCTCGGAGATGAGGGGAAAGGTTCGGGACAGTGTTTGGTTTGCCCGGGCGGAGCGGCCGCGCAGCCCTCGGGAGGGGATGGGGTGAGATGCGGGAGGGGTGCTCGTGCGTAAATGCTTGAGTGTTTGGGGTTTTTGGAATCACCCAGTCCGACAAGTCCTTGGTTTCGCTCCATCAGATGTTAAAAGACTGGGTTTAGATTGGATATTAGGGGGAGGTTCTGCACTGTGAAGGGGGTGAGGCACTGGGAGAGGTCGCTCAGGGAAGGTGTAGATCACCCATCCCTGGAAATGTTCATTGCCAGGGCTTGCAGCAAGCTGGGATAAGAGAAGGTTTCCTTGCCTATGGCAGGGGGTGGAAGGAGATGATCTTCAAGGTCCCCTTCCAACCCAAACTGTTCTGTGATTCCATTAAGGGAATTCATGTCTTTGTTCAGCAGGCGGGCTTTTAAATCCGCCTCCCACTGCCTGCCCCAGCCTTCTGCCTGGAATGAGATCATGGATGGCTGAAGTGCCACCACATGTGAACCTGAACGCCTGAATCATGGAATGAGTTGGGTTGGAGGGGATCACCCAGCTCCAGCCCTCTATCGTGGACAGGGACATCTTCCACTACGCCAGGTTGCTCCATCCAGCCTGGCCTTGAACCTTAAAGCATAGGACTATTACTTTTATATTACCTTCAGAGGCAGTTTAGGAGTTTGGATTATGTCTGTGATGATAATAGTGATGACAGTGTTCATATGACTCTCTCCTGTCAGGTGCAGGACACACAAACTCTGCTGACTTTGCCCCTGGTGAGCTCAGAGAGACACTCTGGTTAAGTGAGGTAATACCTTGCCAGCATTAATGTCTTGCACTCACAGTAGGGATATGGCAGCAAGGTCACAAAAAACATGCCCTGTGCCACCCCAGTCCATCAGGATCACCACCAGAGCCCTGGAACTCAAGCAGAGGGAAGAAGGACATCAGGCAGCAGCCTCACTTCGGGCTTGTGGAGACTGAAGAGAGCAAATTTCTCAGACAGTGTCAGGCCACAGCAGCTGTTACCCTGAGTTTTATGGCTACAGGGTACATAGGACCTGTCCAAAAACAAGCTTGTCACTGCCACTTGATAAAACCAAACAGGAGGACTCAGTGTCCCTTGTCCTCTGTGTTGCGTAAAAGTGATGTTGGCCAGGCCAGCTAAACACACAAAATGTGGAGAAATGTGATCATGGAATGAAGGAATTGATCTGCCTTGGTCCTGACACAACTACATTTCATGTCAGCCTTTGGCCAGAAGGTGAAAAGTGAGTGCTAGGAAATATGTGTTCAGTGGGTCTGAACACGCTGTGGTGTTCCCTCTCTCAGCTTGATTTTTGCCAGGCAGATTTATGTTAATGGAAATATAAAAATAAATTTTTATCACTGCAGGTGAGTGCAGCCAACACCAATTGTCCTACAAGATCTGTTCATAGAGTTTTGGGCTCACTCAATAAATACCAAGATAATTTAGGCCTTACTTTTGCCAGTGCTTGTTCTAAACAGGAGCTTGCACATCCAGGCTGTCAGTTATGTCAAGTTGGGTTTTTTTCCAAGCTAATTTCTCTTTGAAAAATAAAAATAAAAATGAAATATTTAAAAACTTATTTTAAAAATTAGAATTCTAACTAATCTCTCTTCAAAAACAAAACTAAAAATTAAATTAAATAGTTTAAAATAAAAATCAAGCTACTCTCTTTGAAAAATAAAATTAAAAAGAAAATTGACTGTTTGCAAAGTTACCTTCTTAGGCATCATCAGCCCAAAAAACAATGGGTCAAAATGCAGCAATGAAAACTCCAGTTGGACGTTAAGGAAAATCTGGGCATTGCTGTTGCTGCTGGACACGAAATGAGTCACACAGACGCAGGTTGAGGTGTGGTGAGAGAAAAAGAGCTTTATTTTCTTTTCTCAGTATTTATACGTTTCTGACCACGGCCAGGGATTGGATAGTCATGTTAACACCTTTCCAACTGCACTGGCCGTGAGAGATGTCCATCAAAAGACATGTATCAGAAAGAATATACATATCTATGTTTACAGTCACTGTCCTGGGAAAGTTTTTAGAAACTATGTCAACAAGATTGAAAAACTTAGTTTTCAGGGCAACACATTGCAACATTTACTGCAACGGGCTGGAGTTGCACAGCACTGAATACTGGGGAGAAACCTCCGCTCTTCTGTGTCCCTACTCCAATTTTCCAAGGATTTTAGCAGGAATCGTTCTTTGCCCACTGGATGTCGCTGTTCCACAGAAATATTCATGGACTATTCCTTCAGCACCTTCTGTCAGCCATGGAAGCCTCTCCAGAGTCAGCCAGGCTATGTGGATTTATCCCTGTGAAGCTGCCTTTTTTCCTCCAAAAGAAATCTCCTTAATATTTTGCACCTTCCAGACATGGCATATGGAAAACTTGGGCCACTTGATCCCTTTGTGATGTTCTCTTGAAGGTGAACATTTCATGGGATAAAAATATATTGGAGGGATAAAAATATATTGGTCATTGAGGGGAAAACAGGCTGCCCAAAATGTGTTTTCAGGACATACAGAGAAAAATAATCCCCTTACTGTTTTGCATGCTTAATACAGGGGAAAAAATTAGTTTGGACGATCCTCTCCTTAAAAGCAGAGCCTGGAAGTGGCAGCAGGAGCCACTGATGTTGCCTTCGGAGGCAATGACCTGGATAAAGCAGCAAAGATGAGTATGCTCCCACTTTTCAGGGAAAAATCAACAATATTTATAGCTCAGCTCAGTCTCAGAACAAAGCAAAGTGACCTACATCTCTCCAGTGCCCAGCTTTGGGAATTAACTTTGAGGAAATTCAGTTCCACATTTAGGTCTCTCTCCTCTGAAGCAAATGGAACCACAGCTTAATAGAATTTAAGCCCAAAGGGGATTCCTCTTTATTCCCTCCCAGCAGTTTTTAGCACTGAAAACAACTGGAAAATGTAGCAAAAAGAATAATTAACGGTAGGAGGACCTGGCAGGTGACTGACCCTATGTGGGATAATCACCTGTGACAGCAGTTCTGCTCTTTGAGGGGCTCTTCCCCCTGTGGCTGCTCCACACAATACCTAAGGCAGGATTCCTCCAATGCTCAGCATCACTGAAAAATCAGGAAAACTGTATCAGTCTTCTGGCCTTTGCTGGGTGTCCCAGCAATGCCAGCTGGAAAACTGGCTGAATTCTGGGATGGCTGTGCCCAAAGCCCAAGATTTTGTGGAGGAGTCTAATAGAGAAACAAAACTGGTAATAAATTGCTAAATATCAAGTTCTGTGCCAGCACTCTGCCCACTTCCCCAGAAGCACATATGAAAAAAAAGAAAAAAAGAAAAAAAAAAAAGCAAATTCCCATTAAGTTATTTCATGTGTTTCTGACTGTGGGGTTAAAGGATTTCAAAATCAGAAATGTCTTCTCAGCCTTCCCTCTCTAATATGGTTTATTTGTTGCACTGGAGGAGCACAGCATATGGAATTCTGTCCAATTCAAACAGGCAAGGGAAGCCTGTCCATGGTTCTGTAATTAGCTGGTGGTAGTGACAGCAGGCATCTTGGCTTCTTTATTATTTTAAAATTCTCAGCACTGTGCAGTGGGATGATTTTCTACCAGCTTGGAATGCTAATGGGTGGGAAAGCCTGGGAGCAGAGCAGCATCATACTGCATTGACAGAGCCTTCAAAATCCCAAAGTGATCCTGAAATCAGTGGGATCACACCAGCCCTGAACCTGAGCCCAGCCACAGAGTACACAAGGAAACCAATCCTCCATTTTTTATTTTTTTCCCCCTCTGCTGCTACAGTTATTTAAGCAACTTGCTCGTGTACCTGAGTCGAGGCCTGTGTGGCTGTAAATGAATATTTGGCTTTGTTCCTGGAGAACTGGGTACTTGTGCCTCCCTGTCTGTGGTGCACACACAAGGATTTTATGAATGGTGCTCATGCTGTAATTCTTGTCAGGGTCTGTCCTAAATCAGAGTTAATTTTTAAAAGTGAAACTGCACACAGCAACCATGCACAAGGATTTTATGAATAGTGCTCATGCTCTAATTCTTGTCAGGTCCTGCCTTAAATCAGAGCTAATTTTTAAAAGTGAATCTGCACACAACAACCCCACTCTTTCAGTCCTTGATGAACCCCTTGCAAGGCCAGGTTTGGCGATTTTTACAATCACTGGTTTCTGCTGAAAACCCAATTCATGAAACCCTGGTGCTATCTCAGGCCCTGGGAGAGTCACCAGCAGGGACATCCCATCTTTGCTGCAGGAATGCTGAGGAAGGAGACATTGCAAGGCTGCTCATTCCCCATTCTCCACTCCTGTGGTGCCCAGGGAAGGGGATTCACCAGCATTCCCTCACAGGGTTCCCTCTTTTCTATCCACACACCAGGACAGAGAATCTGGTGGGAGCAAACTGCAGAGAGGAGTGTGAGATGCTGACGTGTCCCTTTGTGCCGAGCTGAAGGCAGGGAGGACGTGCCAATGGCAAATAAAGAAGGAGCAGGAGAAAAGGGGAGCAATTTGCAAAGTTTCAGAGAGAAAAAGCTGGAATTTCAGCATAATTGTCCTGTGTGTGTGCTCCTCAGGGTGTTTAAATGCACTGTAGGTCTAAGCCTGCACTACCCATCCCTGCATCATCTGCAGAAGAGGAGCTTGAATTACTTTGCCCTAAAGGGTTTTTTTTCTTGTCTAAATGATAAAAGGAGGGCTGGGAGGACTTTCCACAAGATTTGTTATTGAGTATTATGTAAGAAACAGAGTTGGAGGTCCTTGAGGTAGACTTTGCAGGCAGTGCTGGTTGGAAGGAGCGTTTTTGTGCAGCTGAATTGGCTGCTGTGTCTCCAGCCATGGGATCTGGGAGAGTTGAAGGAACTCCTGCAGATTTTATCTCCCCACAACAGCCCCATTGCACGGGGAGACAAATCAACAATGTGCCTCAAGACTTCTGGGCTGCTCAGACAGGAAAATACAGGCAGGTAACAACTTCTTAGTCAATCTAATACTTCTTGTGTTTAGAGGTCTTTCTGTAATTAGCTTATTGTCAGCTTGATTGTTGGCCACAGAGAATTTTTGACCGGTTAATTTAACAGAACAGGAGCTGATTTCCGTTTTTATGGCTTTGTGTTGTTCTCCTTATCAGAGTCTTGCTACTAAAGACATCCACTCCTGCCAGCTGGAGATGGATCCCTGGAAGGAGGCTGCTGAATCCACCTTAGGAAGATTCCCAGATAGTCCCAGGTCGTCTCATTGTTTCTGAAAACAGATGTGAACCTCCACATCTCTCTGGCAAAACCCTTTGGACTTTGTTCCCATTATCCATGTGCAGGAAAAATGCTGAATGGGATTTTCAGAACCTCCAAATGCATAGTTCAGGGAAGTCTATTCTATTTAAAACCAACAATGATTAAGCAATGTCTAAAATCTCACCCTAAATCTGTTGATGGCTACAGTTGGCACACAGTGACAAAGCAGAGATGACTTAAACTCTTGGCTTATTGGAGTATTAAAAACCAGACTGAAACCTCCCTGGCTGACACCTCATGTGTAGAAATGCCAGCTTGAGTTGCTCATAAATGATCTTTCCAGCTTGATGTGTCATGGATATCTGCAGAGCATGAAGTCAGACAATGCAGCCCTGTGTCCAAGTGATGAGGCTGGCTGATCCTACAGAATGCATGCACAGGCATGAAGCTTCCCCTGGAAAAACACCTGAGTGAGATCATGAGGAATTCTCATCTCTCTGTCATCCTGAGGTGCCACAGGGTGCAGCAGAACATCCTGGAAGAGGGCCCAGAACAGATTTGCTGCTGAGTGTTTGTGTCAGCTCCACGCTGCTGCTGCCTTTTTGTCCCACCATCACCTGCACTGCCTGCTCAGGCTCCAGCCTGATTAACAACAATTTAAAAATTCTTTATTTTCCCCAGAAATTCCCCCCACAGCAACATGGTGACAAATTGCACTTCACCCACAGCCAGGAGAATGTCTGCACCTCCTGAATGCTGCCTGGTGGTGGTGTGATGAACTTCCGGATGATCCAGGATGGTGGGGCTGAGGCAGACTTTCTGAAATACATTATTGCAAGATGATTCTAGGGAGCAATGTCCTGCAGTCTGTAGAATATGCCTTGCTGGGTTACTGGACTTTGTAAAGCTCAGTAGTCATGTAGGGAGAAAAATTTTTGTGCTCAAATTTGTACAAAATTTGTGTACCAGTGTTTGCCTTTCTGTGGAGCAGTTTTTCTCCAGCCAGAACAGAGCTTGTGTAGAATAGGAGGAAACTGGAATAGAGGAAATCCTAGAGAATAGAGGAAATCCTAGAAGAATAGAGAATAGAGGAAATCCTAGAGAAAATAGAGAAAATCCTAGAGAAAAATTCCTTCACTCTGAAGGTGAGGAGGGCTCACATCCATGGCTGCAATCAGTCCTGCCAATCTTTTCACCCCTGAGCAGGAGTTCAAACAACTTTTTCTACTCACTTTCCTTTGGAATGGGCAGCTGAGACTTTATCTATCTTATCCACATGCAAAGGCTCCTCCTAGCATCTCTGCTTTTGCCCTGATACTGAGACTGAAGGATGCAATCGAAGAAGAAGAGCTCCAGCCACCACAGATTTGGCTGCCTGATGCTCCAGGGCTGAGCAGAGCCCAGAGCTGGAACTCCCAGGTCCTTCAGTTCGTGAGCAGAGGCTCACAATCCTTAATTAAAGGGCTCCCCTCAGAGCCCTGCAGGCATGAAGCCAAGGAGGAATTTGGGAATACATGGTGTCTGTCCTATAAGGGGGGTGTTTCTGGAACCCTGAGAGAGGCAGAAGCAGCAAATTCAGCAGCACATCAACAAACCAAAAATCCCTTTGCTATTGTTCGCTGTTGTTTTCTGGCACACTGCATTTTTATTACCTTTGGAAGATGGAATGTTCCTTGGCTCTAATAAGAATGTCTGAACCTTGAAAAGGCAGTAAAAGCGAACAGGCAATTGGGTCACAGGCTCTGAGCGTACTGTGATGCATTTTCTAAGCAGAGTATGCTCCCTGCTCCTTGTTCGGTTTCACCCCTCTGAAGCCAATTTTTATTGCTTTTTGATTAAAAACGAACCCAAATCACAGACTGGTCCAGGACTCAAAGCAAGGAAGATTCCCAGTCTAAACTGTAAAAGATGAGGTGAAAGAAAAGGGAAATATGGGGTTTTTTTTCCAGAGGATCTAAGATGGAATAGTTCACATGGTAGAAGTTTTTGCACTGTAAATTCTTGGAGTAAAGATTATTTTTTTAAGGAATAAAGAGTTTCTCTCAGTTTCAATATTTTCACTCTGGGAGCTGATATTTTAAGGTAAGTACCAAATAACTGCCAAAATATCCAGACACTCAGTAGTTGTGGATCTCCTTGTGCTCCAGTTTCTATGGAAAGGTCATCTAGATGATGGGTTTTACCTTGTAACTCAAAAAAAACAATGTTTATGCCTCATTTTTCTCCACCATTCTCCTTCTCTTGTATCATGACCATGCCCAGAGTTTGCTAAGGGTTCTGGGATCTCAAATCCTCAGTTTTAGGAACAGCACAGATGACTCAAAGGACATCCGTCGGCTTCGGGAAGAGAACTCAGAGCACTGAGCCAACGTGTCGTGAGATGAAAAATAATTTCAACAACACATCCTGAGAAATAGTCCCATCAGTTCCCTGGGCCTGCCTTTAATGAATTCTAATTGGAAGCTGTCACTTCTTCTAATGGGAAGACAGGAATGCTTCAGCTCTTCCAGCCCTTAACCTTGGAGACACCGAGATGAGATCTGTCCCCAGGAATGGTTAAATTTTATGGTATTTTTGCACCTGGAGGAAATTAATTAGGAATTTCTGTGTGGGGAAGGGCAGGCACCTCCAGGAGTGCTGGTTCCTCTCATGCTCTAAATCCATGTACATCAAGGTGTCCACTAAAGAACTCTTTCAAACATTCATGCCTGTCATTTCTCATCCTCTGGACTCCTGCCTCAAATTCCTCCCCTGCTCAGCCTATTTCATCCCACATTTGTGCACTGGATTCCCAGAGCAGGTTTCCCAACAAGTCAGATCCAAATTCCATAAAGCCTTTAGGGTGAGTGTCCAGTGTGAAAGGGTTGTGGATGTTGTCCATTTATCTGTAGGTTTATAAAACTGCAACCCCTAAACAATCCAGCCTCCCCTCTGCCTTCTCCCAGCATATTCCTTCCATCCATTTTTTTCAGCCACTTGGTTTCTTGACAGCATTTACATAACCTGGCTGAAAACACTCCCACAGCCGATTAAATGCCTGCTATGGAATCCAAAGCTCTGATTTAAAAGGCTGGAGCTTTCTAGCACTGCACTACTTGAACAGATGGTTAATACTCACGGTTTGTTCTACAGGATAGAAAGTGGCATTTTCTTTACAAGTACATACACCCCAAGCTTTCCCATGGGAATTGCTTGTTTTGTTCAGATTATTATTTTAAAACTGTCATCACATGAGATCACCCACTAGATTAGAGGGAGCAACAGGAGATGATCAGATAATCATTGAGGCACAAAGCATTTTGAGTTGGGTTTGAAGGGAGCTGTTACCTATGGTCAATTTGCTTGAGAGCTCAGAGGTCTCTCCTCCTCTGTGTCTTCCTAAAAATACTCGTGCAGACCTTTAGAAATATGGGATGTTGTGAGAATTTGCACAAGGAAGATCACGCATGAAGCAAAGCCTTTGGGGTCTCACTGGATTTAAATCTGGTGCAGAAAATATGGGGTTAAATCTAAACCTGAGTTTATTGCAGGAGTAAAGTTATTTATTACAAAAGTAAAGTGCCTGCTCACAGAAATTCTGTCAATCAAATCTTTCTCAGATAAATATTCCCTAATCCAGATTTTAACCTTTTCTGGACTCCTCTCTGTCAAAAACCTCAAAAACTCAGTGTTTCTTAGGCAGGAGTCAGCACACAAGGAAGTAATTAATGAGTGCAGGAGGGAAAAAAAAAAAAAAAAAAGAATGTGCTGAATAGAGGCAAAATTGAGACTGAAACCCTCATCCCATGGGCTGCCTGCTCAGTCCTCAGGATGCAGATAAAAGACATTCCAGCTCCTGACAAACTGCCTGAAGAGATGGTGGAGCATTCAGCATCTCTCAGGGTTGGGTGTTTGTGTAAAGACACAGTTGGACAGTAAATCTGTCTGCTGCAGTGGAGTGTCTTGAACTGAGTATCTGGGAATCAGCAATGAGGTTATCCCTGGTCCTACACACACCCAATCCATGGCAGACAAATGCTGCCGTGAAACATCGCACCACATCTGGTTTTCAGAAATAACTGCAATAATGAGTTAATTCATTAAGGAAGGCCTATAATGTTTAGTGGAAGCTGCACCCAGAGCCAGGACCATCAGCCAAATCACCCTGTTTCCAGCAGGCTGAGTCTCACCCAAGGTTTGGCAGAACAAATCCACTTAAATCCACTTAAAATGCTTGGGGTGGGGGAAATCCTACCATAAAAAAGTTACTTTGGATAAATCATATCCTTACAGGAACACTGTGCCTCGGTTTTCTTCACAACGAGGGTGACAGAAGTGTCACTCAACTAATTCCCAGCAGTGCTGTAAAGCTCAATTAATTAACATTTATGAAACCACCATGCACAATTCTTAGAGGGGAATTGCTGCTGAAGAACTGTTGTGATTGTTGCTTATTCCCCAGGCACCTGAAAGAGGGAACGTGACAGAATTCCAGAAGAAATATCCTTGTGAGCTCAGACAAAAGATGAGCCAATCTAACAGTCAGGGTGTTGGTGCAGAGAAGATTCATTACAAACCAGGGGGTCTTAGATCTGAGCTCAGATCACAGGCAAGCCTCCAGGAGCTTTGTCTGTCCCATGAGGTAAAAAATCATGGAATGGTTTGGGTTGGAAGGGACCTTTAAAGGTCATCTTGTACATCACACACCTGGGTTAAACCAACTGGGCTCTGCCAGAAGAGAAGAGCCCACGTGGAGGGCATGTCCAGAACACCTCGGAATCCCTCATTCCTGTAAGTGTCGAAGGCTGGGTTGGACAGGGATTGGAGCACCCTGGGACTGTGGAAGATGTCCCTGCCCAGTGCAGGGTAATGAGACGAGCTTTAAGATCGCTTCCAGCGCAAACCATTTGGAAAAAGCCAAACTCACAGCCTTCTCCTCATGCCGCCCTCCTGCCTTTACCAGCTCCTATTTTCCCGAGGAGAAACCACAGCTTTTAAAGAGCTCTCGTGAGGATGCTCTCCCGGTTAATCCATTCCCGTGTCTCTCATCCATCTCCCGTTAGCAACAGGTGCTGGCAGCTCGTTTGGAGCAGGGAACACGGGGACGACGGGGCTCCAGGTGATGCCTGGTCCCGGCGGTGGCAGAGGGAGGCGGACGGGAAGCTGGTCCCTCGGGGGGGCCGCAGGGCTCGGGACTCTGTTGTCCCCCCCGGTCTCCCTCTGTCCCTTCCGGTCCCCCTCTGTCCCCCCGGTCCCCGCAGCCCCTCCCGCCGCCGAGGGAGGACTCTGGGCCGCCGCAGCCCGGATGCTGCCGCCGCCGCCGCCGCCGCGTTCCTGGCCGTTCTCCCGGCCCCGCTGCCGCCACTTCCTCCAGGAGCTGCTGGCGGGGGAAGCCGCGGGGAGGGGGCCCAAGATCTTCTCCTCCTCTCGCCGGGTTATTTTTTCCGGTGGCTGCTCCAGCGGGGGAGGTGGGAAGAGCCAAAGGCGGCGGTACCCCCTTCCCGCC
>NC_031789.1:5527426-5585708 GCF_001522545.3 Parus major
AGCACATGGGAAGCAAAAGTTTTCCTCCTCCTGCTGCTCCTGCTCGGTGCCCTCCGCCGGCTGCCCTCTCCCCGCAGCCCCCCGGGCCGCCCCCCGGGCCGAGTATGCGGCTGCTCCGCTCGGACACCGATGTCCCGATGGACAGCGAGGAGTAGAGCCCGGCAGGAGCCTCTCCAGGGCTGGGAGGGAGCGAAGGCGAGCCTGCAATCGTATCTTCCGGAGGAATCTGCGAGTTTGCGGAGGAAAGGGGCTGTTGGGCGGAAAGAATCAGATGCTCTAGCATCGCCGGCGAGGCAGCGCTGCATCGCTGCGCTCCAGCCCCCGCCATGGGCACCGGGATGTGCTCGAGGAGGCAGAAGGGGCTGCTGCAGACTGCCTTCTGCCTGGCCACCGTGGCCTGTCTGACCTCCGGAGTTTTCCTCTACAACCACTTGCAGCAGAAGGTGCTGAACGCCGAAGCGCTGGCGCAGAAATACAAACAGCAGCAGGAAGCACTGTCAGCCCAGCTCCAAGGTGAGTGACCCGCTCTGGAGGTGTCTGTGTGTGCACACCCTGCCCCAACTTCTGTCCCTTCCAGCCATGAGCACGGTGCCCTGGAGACGTTCGGCTCTTGGCTTTAAAGATGCTGTTCCCGTTTCCTTTTTCCCCTATTTGGATGTCAGCAATTAGAGCAGCCTTGAGTCTGAATTTACTGCTCGCAGCACAGGGGGATCGGCGAGCTCAGCTGCGTCACGTCTATTAAATTTCTTTTCTCTTTGGCTGCAGATCTAAACCCCTGTCACGCGAAATGTGAGGCCATGAAAACGCATGGGCTGCTCGGTCAGGCTCTGAGATGCGGCTCTGCTCTCTCTGCCCCGTGTGGAAGTGAGCAGAGAGGGAAGGGATCTTTGACTAAAGTTTGTTGTCACAGTCTGCTGCTGCCCACTGCCTTTGCAAGGCGACAAACCCACTTCTGTCTCGAGAGGTTGATCCGAGACTAAAAAAGTCGTGCCAGCATTTTAGGGCTGACGGAAGCTCCAGAATTTATCTCCCTAAAAAGAGGGGAAGAGGAAGAGGAGGAGGAGGAAGAATTGGCTTTTCTGATCCCGCTGACCAGCACTTGGTTCCTCCGGCAAGAGCTGCCGCAGACCAGAAGGCAAACACAGCGTGTGGATTCCTCCTCCCCCTCTCTCCCCTCGTTTGTCCTCTTTGCATAAATGCCTCACTGTGGGAAAACAGGATTTTAGCCCACGGGGAGCTGTCGGCAGGGAAGGCTGAGGACACGCAGTTACTCCACCGCTGAACTCTCATCTCCTTTGTCCAGCCTATCATTCCAGCCTTGCTGGGCCAAGGCGACATTTCTATCAGCTGCCACAGGATTTGGAGTCTCTGGAGGGATTTGCTGAGCTCCCCATGGAGAGGTTTGGTGGGGATCCCCTCGGGGTAGGCAGCACTTGGGGTGTTTAATGCTGGAGGACGGGCTGCCTCTGGACTACCCACAGAATGAATCGAGGTGGCCAAAAATTGTTCTTCTCAAGGTCAAGACATTATTTAACCCATTTGCCCCCACCCCCTAAAAAAATCCGTTTAGATCACAGTGTTTATATGGGAACACTTCCCCAGCTAAAATCAAATACAGGGTATCTGTCATGACCTTTCTGGACACATCCAGGGATATTCTTCCTATGGCCTGGATTTCTGGGTCATTCTGCAGACCTGTGACTCAACATTTGTGTCTTTTAGGGTTGCATCTTCTCCTGATGGTTCTGTGATGCAAATGGAGTTTCCTGCCAGGTGCCCAGGGCTGTGTGCTCTGTTTTCAGAGTGTGGGGGGTGTGTATGTTCCTCTCCAGGAAACAAAACCCAACCAGCCTTGGGAATGGATCTGATGTGTGTTCAGGTTCAGTGCTGTTATCTCATGGTTTGCAAAGTTCCATTTTTCCTTGCTCTATGAGGTAATCAAACATGTACAGCTCAGCCCCAGCCATGATTTCCACCTGTATCCTGAGTTTGGGATGTGCAGAGTTTAGCAGGGCAGAACTTACAGAACCCACATTCCTTCCTGGTGTACCTCTTGCTCCTCTTGGAGAGAGGGGCTGCTTCTCCAGAGAATGACAGTGGCTGCCTCAGGGAGCCCCAGTTTTAGGAACAACAGGCCAACCACTGAGCCAAGCTTATATTTTTTCCACCCAAATATGTGTGACTGGCAGAGCTGCAGCCTGTTGCTTGGATTTCTAACCGCCTGTCAGTCCTCCCATCCCTAAATACAGTTGTTGCCATGGCTACCCTTTTTTATTTTGAGAAGACACTTGTCCAACAGTTTTAACAAAGGCAAGGCTTCTTTTTGGATTTGGCTGCTAGGAGGAGCCTGGCATGGGGAAGATGGGAGTGATGCTCATGGGAGTCTGGCAGTGCAGCAGTGCCTGGCATATTTGGCCATGGCTCTGGTGCTGTGACTGCTCCCTGCAGTGCTCTGGGGACAAACCTGGGGCACTGGGCTCTGTCCCTGCACTTGTTGCATGACTTTAATTCCTGTGTCCTCTTCTGCACCTGGTCCTGCTTTTTCAGCAAGGGGTTTCATTGTTTCAGCAGCTCCTTTGGCAGCAGGTGAGGGTGCCTTAGAGTTGAGTCCTGGCTGGATTCCAGCTGGATTTAGACACTGACCACCCTCCATTCTCTCCTGTAGAAGCAAATTGTTCAAGACTTCCTGGCTCCCTGGCCTCAGGAACTGTGCAATGCCAGTTGGGTCAGATGAGCTGTTGCTGTCTCTCACCACAAAGATGAGTAAAGAGTCATAGAATTTTGGATTGTCCTGAGTTGGAAGGGACCCACTGGGATCATCAAAGTCCAACTGCTGGTCCTGAACACCCTGAGGTGCTGAGATGCTGCTGTGTGCAGTGCTGACTCCCTGCTCTGTGTGAAGCTAAACCCACTTTCTCTGGGCTCTGGGGACCTGTAGGAAAGGCAGGAGAGATTAAATCTTTATTTTCTAGTCACTGGAGGTTACTTCAGTTTATCTGACTTACAAAAACAGGGTCAGGGAGAGCCAGATTTTGTGCTGTAAAATTCTGAATCAACAGCCTGTGAACTGGAGCTGTCCCTGAAACCTTCCCTGCTCTGGGAAGATCCTTAGGATCTGTGGGTGCTAACACAGCCCATTGCTGGTGGGAAGTTCCCATCACATCAAAGCCTTGCCCTCAGGAGCTCTGCTAGGTCAGACTGCAAGGAAGTCAGATGTGAGAGAGTCAGAAAGTGAGTGCCCAGGGTTCCCAAATCCTGTGTGAAGCGGCTGATGTTCTCAAGCTGACAGTTCCCTTGGACAAGGCTTTTCTAGCATGGAGGAAAGAAGCACCCATGGCCCTTTGTGTGCTCAGCTGGGGAGGCCCTCAGGGTGACATCTGAGCGGTCTATTGGGAAAAGTGCTCCTAAAAATAAAGCTATCACGGAGGAGACACTTGGACAGCTGCAGAGATGGGCTTGCTGCTTAGCAGGAGGAAACATCCTTCCAAGTTGAAACCACTGCTGGAATGGTTTGGACAATGTGGTTCAGAAGGAAGTCTGAGTGGAGTGGCCCAGTCCAGGAGAAGCATCTTCATCACTGGGATGTCTGTGTTCACAAAGATAAGGAAGGATTCAGCCTGGCTCAGCTATGGCTCTGCCCCTTGCTGCCCCTTGAAGAACGTCAGAAAGGACAGAGGAATTTGGTGCTCCAGCATGACCTGAGTGGAGCTGTCAGGGTCCACAAATCCACTTGGAGTGAGAGAATGAATCACTTGGGGCTCTTGGCTTGCCAAGATTTCAGCAGGGAATGGATTAGCACTGGTTTCATGTACCCCACTGGCTTAATTTTCCTGGAGACTATGAGTTATGGCACAACTGACCCCCAAAAGTCTTGTCTCTGCAGGGATCTTGGATCTGGGAGGTTTCTTTCATCATCTCTCCCTCTGAGTGCTTCCAGGTGCTATCCTGGCCCGTCTGAGGGCATGAGAAGCCTGTTGGAACTGAGTGTGGTGGCATTCACACATCAGAGTGGATTCATCACCATCCATCAGGAGGCTTCTCTGGCACTTCCATTTGTCATGTGGCTGCTCAGTGTAACATGATGGTCGTAAGTGGGGAGACAAAGATCTACGACTTGTGCCCTCGGTGTTCATGAGACAAAACAGCCCCATTTATTATTCAGAACTCACTTAAATACTCAGTTCAAATTCCCGGGTTAGACAGCCATTGGCCGATACTTCTCTCCCTGCCCAGCGTCCTGGCCAGTGGTGTGCAGTGGTTCAGACATGAATTAGGCTAGCTAAATTAGATTTGTGTTATGGCTAGATTAGATTTGTATTATGTCTAGGTTTACTTTGTCCAGTCCAGACCAGCTGCACCGTCTGGAACAACTGAGAACAGCTCAGCCCTCTCTGTTCTCAGTTTTGTGTGTGGCCTGGGTTGTGGAAGGGGAAAAAATCTCTCCTGCATGGTGCTGATGCCCTTCCAGAACAGGTGACTCTGTCTACTTGAGCCTGGTAGGCACTTGGCCCACAAAAACACAATTTAGCCACCAATCACTAAAGCATCTCTCGCACATCATAGATTGAGCTTGAAAGCAAAACCTGAGTGCAAATAATCCAAATTTGTGGGTGAGACTGGAGAGTGTTATATCAGGAATATCCATGGTCTGCAGCCCAAATGTCCCCTCCCTGCTCCAAGTAGGAGAATAATTTCCAGGTAGGAAAGATATGTGGGGCTAAATTTGAGGTTTGTGTCATGCTCTGCCTCTCTCTGTTCCCACAGTGGTGTACGAGCACCGGTCCCGGCTGGAGCGATCCCTGCAGAAAGAGCGAGGGGAGCACAAGAAGACAAAGGAAGGTGAGTCCCAGGCAAAGCCCCAGCTGTCCCCAAAGCCTCTCCTGCCTCAGTGGCTGTCCCTGGGTGGAATTTGGGAACAGTGAAGTGACATGCCTGTGGGCAGAGGGTGCTGATAGGTGGGTTCTGTTCTCTCCTACTCCTACATTTGTCCCCAGGCCAATCTGTGAGTAACAGCCCTCCTGTCGTGGTGTTTGAACACTTCAAGTGGTGACTAAACCTGGCACTGGACCATGTTTTTTCCTTGGAAAGATGTCAGATTTCTCCCAAAAGTGAGCTGAAGATGCTGAGCTCTACAGGTGCTCAGTGGTAGCAGCATCACTGGACAATGCAGGCTGCCAGGTCCTGTAGAGCTGGTGCTCAGGACAAGACACAAACATGCAGGGCATTTTAAGACCATGGAATACAGCAGGAAGCAGAAAGCCCAACTCATGATCAACTCATGTGCCTTTCAGCAGAGTGCTGTGCTTGGGTGTCAGGCCCCTCTGCACCGGATTGTTGTTGGCAACTTAATAAATTGGGTTTTATCTTTAAAAGTTGTGTGTGGGGTGGCATCCCTGCTCCTCACTCCAGCATGCTCTGTGCTTCTGGGTGCTGTATCCAGCATACAAGTTTGGCTGCAGTTCTGTGGCTGCCTGGCTGAGGCAGAACTTGCATTTCTGTGCTGCCTCTTTAATTAATTTGTTGAAGAAATGAAGCATTCTTATAAATGTTACCTTGTTGTGGGGTGTTCCTGTTTTAAGAAGCTGGCACAGATGAGATCAGCACATGAGTTTGGGTCTCACAGCAACTTTGGTTCCCCTTTTCTTGACTCATCTCTCATTTCAGAGTACCTCAAAAAGTTATTCAGCTCCCTTGACATCAAGCTGCAGCTTTTTGTTTGTGAGGTAGGAGACCATCAATGCACTTGCCTATGGAATGGAAAAGGAAGGGCATTTCTTGGGTAGACAACTCTTATGAAAAATGGAAGGGGCATGGAATGGCCTCCCAGCAGCATCTGCATTCCAGTTTATTGACTGGCAGGCTTTTGCTCAGCAAGGGGCTGAGTTCCTTCTTCCCTCCCCCTCCTCTGTAAAATCTAAACCAGATCCTTGTGGAATTCCAGCTCATTAAACTGTCTCCTTTTCTCCCATTTCTAGATTTTTTAGTGTACAAGTTAGAAGCTCAGGAAGCTCTCAACAAGGAGAAGGTAGGTGTGGTTTGTCCCATGCTGTCTGTGGGACAATGGGAAATATTTTTTCTGATGCCACCAGGGTCATGAGGCCACTGGAAGGCTCCGTGTGTGTGTGGCACTGGCTGAACTTTGGCTGACTCCTCTGCTTAAGGAGTGAGGATTTACTTCATCTCAGGGAAAGGGCTGGAGTTGTTCTGCCTATTCTCCCACGTGTGACAGCCAAGGAGATGATTCCGAGCTCCTGGTGTGACAGAGGAATTGTGAATTCCATGGGACAGAAGAGGCTGAATGCAGGGCTTATCATGGGAAGAAAGGCCATAGTGATGCTGGGCAAAGCATATCCATTGTTTTCTGTCTCCAGGGATTGTCAGCTGATTTTCACCGGCCTGTGGACTCCCCACTCAGTGGGGAAAAGGATTCTTCAGTGAGGGCTGGGAAGAAATGCATCCCTGGGATACAGTCTGTCACATTCACTCAAGTTATCAGGCTGGCTTTATTCCTTTCCCAGAGCATCTGTGGATGAGATGTTGGAGAAGGGGAATCCCTTTTAGGCTGCTCCTCTGTGGATGAATGTCAGCCTGTGACAGAAAAATATCTGAATTTTTTTTAATGGTGGGCAACTCCCTTGCAATTTGGGCTCATCTGCTAGGGATACTTCAGACTGTATTGAGTATTTATCATATTAAATTGGGGGTTGTAGTGGCAGTCTCTACATGGCCTGTCATTTGCACTTCATGATGCTGCTTCCTTTTGCTCTGAAGTGCCCAAACTCTGACGCCAGCAAATGTTTTGTGAACCTGCCTGTGCTGGGACTGTACCCTCTCAGGTGGCACTGCTGCCCTGGGGACAAAGCCTTTGGGCACAGCGGGTGGTGACTCCACACCTGCTGTGAGGGGATGATGTTGCTTCGGTGAAAAATGGCACCCTGGGGACACAGAGGAAGGGGGTGACCCTTGGTGAGCTTGAGCTGAGCTGTTGGAGTGACACAGACCCCTCTGGAGGGGTGAATCCCTCTCTGTTGCTGCTTTGGGCCATCTGAGCTCTGTTTGGCTGCTCTGCCTGCTTACAGAGTTTGCCTGAGGCTCACTCCATTGCCTAGTGATCCTTTTTTTTTTTTTTTTTTTGTGGAAACACTGCAGTTTCGGTGTGTGGGTGACAGCCTGAGCTCTGCTGCCTTCTCTTCCTCCCCCTCAGCTGCTGCCAGGAGAGCTCAGCCTTGTGGGAAGGGGTTCACTGCGCAAAGTTCCTTCAGCACCAGGCCTTGCCTGGACAAAGTCCTGAGGGCTTTCCCTGAGGGCTGGGGAAAACCACTCAAAATGTGAATTAACCCCACAATTAATAAATTGCTTGGGAAATGTTACTTGAAAATGTTCTTTGGAAAAACGTTCTTTTCCTGCCTTGCATGTTCTGCTTGTCCCCAAGGTGGGCTGGTCCCAGTCCCTCCCTGAGGGTGTGAATTTGGGCAGGTGCTTCTGTGCGTTTTTTCTCCCTCCCTTGGATTTTTCTGGACTCTAATGGCACTGCTGGATCTTTTTTCTCCCCAGCAAGACTCCATGAACAGATACGGAGCCCTCAGTTCCCAGCACAAGATCCTGAAGGTAAGGAAGGTTTGGCTGCTGTGTTTTAAGGGATGGAAAATCCCAAGATTCCTGCACTTGGTGAGGAGATCCATGTTGATCCACTTTGCTCCCTGACTGCTCAGGTCCAGGACAGTTCCCTGTTGATTCTGTCTCAGGTTACAGCTCTCACCCACAACTTGTTTCAATAGCAGCCTTTCTGCATTTTTATCATTCAGGGTTTTGCTGATTTTCTGGGTCTCGCTGTGAAAATGGGTTTATTCATTGGAGCTCACCCTTTGGGCTTGTACAAAATATTCCAGTCCATGGAAGAGGCTCAGAGCAGGGAAGCATGTAGCATTTTATAGTATTTTATAGCATTTTATAGCATTTTATAGCATTTTATAGCTTATCACGTGCTCTACCTGAAGTGTATCTTGATGTTCAATTTTGCTTTTGTTGGAGCAGTGCGACTGGGTGCTGCTGGGATGGGTTTTTTTAAACGTTTTTAGTCTAAACCTTGGCAGTGAAATCCTAATTTAACTCTGGGATGGAGAAAGAGGGCTGGGTTCCAGCTGCCCTTAGCACCACTGGGCTGGATTTTTTGAGCTAAGCTGGACCTCCAGCTGCCTGGCTTTTGGGATTCCAGCTTGGGGAAAAGGGAAGTACAGTTCTGTCTCTTGGGTATTCTTCAGCACTGTAGATTCTGGAAACACTCTGCAACAGCAACATTCCTCTTCAAAGCAACTGCAGGCTGAGCAGAATGCTCTGCTTTGCTTCTCTCAAGGGGACACTCAGAGCTTTTTTTTTTTCTCCTGGCTCCCTTTCTCTTGCTTCCTTTTATTGGAGGGGTGGGAAAAAAAAAACAACCCCAACCATCTAGGTTTTTTTTAAACTCCATTTACAGCTGCTGAAAGACAAAACCAGCCCTTGGGACTGTTGGAGATTTCAACCCACCCCCCCCCCCCCCACCCCAAGACTGAAAAAGCACTTTTTGGCCCATTATGAGGCTCTGGGTGACACTTCTGTCACTGCAGCCCAGGCAAAAATGTTTCCCAGTGGAACTGGCTTGCTCAGGAGGAAGATTGCTGCCAGGAATGTCATCACCTTGGAAATGGNTTCTGTCACTGCAGCCCAGGCAAAAATGTTTCCCAGTGGAACTGGCTTGCTCAGGAGGAAGATTGCTGCCAGGAATGTCATCACCTTGGAAATGGGACGTGTCATACTGAACAGAAGCAGCTGGACTGGAGGTCCCAAATGTCACCAAAGGGTTCCATGAAGCCACAGCAGCACATCTGGCTTTGGTATTCCTGGCCACTGCTGTCACCCTGGTGTGCTCTGGTCCTCCCTCAATGTCTGATTCACATCTGGATCTGGCACAGCCCCTCAGAGGGGCTTGACTTTGCCTAAAAATAGCATCAATTGCCTGTGTCTGGGTTCCTGCTGGGGCCAGGCTTTGTGTTACAAAGTCCTTTCTTCCTCTTGAGTGGAGATGAAAATGTTTGGCTGCCATCACTCTGGAGGAGGCATCCTGGCATTCCCTGCAGCAGGCCAAGGAATTCTGGTGTGGACTTCCTGAGGCTGCTGGAACATGAAAAATGATGTGTGGCCTTCCTCTGCTTTGGGTTAAACATCCAGGTTATTGATTCCACTTTGTCCAGTTGCTGCCCACAAAGTTACTCTTAAATCAAGGCAGAAATAGCTGGGTTTGAGGTGCTGTTATTGCCTTCTTCACCTTATCGTTTCTGCCTTGGGGAGAGAGGTCTGAAACATCTCAGGCACTTCCTGCTGTTTAAACAGCAGAAGGAAGGTGGGAGGGGAGAACTTGCTGCTCTGAGTGGAAGAACTCCTGATTTTTGGGAGATGAGCTGACTTGGGAATGATGATTTCCACAAACTGCAGTGTGAGGGACCGAGAAATGCCAGGACAAGATGTCATGTCACCCCTCACCCCAGCTGCACTAAACATCATTTACACAACATTCATGTGCTGTATCCTGCAGGTGCTGCTTGACTGAGTAAGACAGCAGGATTGGGAGGTGGAGAAGGGAATCTTCTCACTCAGAAGGACATGAGAGGTCCCTGGGCGCCTCAGGATACTGGCCTTGGTGGAACTGACTGGGTCAGGAATGTTCTGTTTGCAGATAATTAAATTCTCTGATTAATAATCCCATGTGGGCTGTTCCAGACCTCCTGTCTGAAGCAGCATCTTTGGATTCCTGTTGGAGTTTTGCCGCCCCTGGTCCCAGCCCTCAGAAAGCAGCTGGGAGTGGGAATGCTCCCTGTGCTGGACAAGCAGCAGCCTTGGGTGCTGTGTGAGACCTTGGTTGAGGCATATATCTCCCTTCCCAGCTCCTGCTACTGTCAGAAGATGAAAATTTCCTCCCTCCTGCCTGGGAGCAATCTGGAAACACAAATTATTCACATCACCTCACAGGCAGAATATAGTCGAGAAATTAATTGGCCTGAGCTGATGAGAACTGAAAACTCCTTGGATTTCACAGGAGCTTCTTGTTTAAATCAAACCTCACTAATGTTGTGGTTTCTGAGATGTTTGGTATCAAAATTATTTTAGGGAACTGGTTCCTCTGCAGTGCTTTCTGCTAGGGGCTCTGATGAGCGCTCAAAGTACCTTTGAAAGCCGAAGTGGGAATCTTCAGTTCTCTTTATTTTCCTTCCAGATCTTGTGATCTGGTTAACCTGATGTCCTTGTTCTGTCTCTGGGATCCCTCCATCTTTTCCTCTGCACTGCCTGTGTTTTTGGAGCACAGCTACATCTCTTTTAATGGAAGATAATTGCTTCAGGAGGAATGCCTGGGCCACAGACACTTTGTTTTCCGGGAGATAAATGCAAGCATTGATAGCATTTAGAGGTTTGTAAAAAAAGAAGAATATTTTTTAAATTTTATTTTTCCCCTCAGGAAGCCTCACTGAAATGGCTGCCTGAATCCTGATGGTGTGGCAGGGCCAGGGTTCACCTGAGAGCCACTCAATCTGCATACATAATTGGTGTTGACAAACTGAATGTGGAAGGAATCTCTCTCTGGGTTACCATGGGAACAACAACAACAAAAAAACCTCAAAGGAGGTGAATTCTGGTTCAGCAGATCTGAGTAAAAGGATGTTTCTGAGTGTTTTCTGCAAGAGGGGAGGGGAGAAGAGAGCAGCTTTCCAGCTTGCTTCTATCTGGTGAAGTCTTGGCCTGCTTGAAATAGTCTGTGGTCTTGTGAGAGTCTTGTTACCCTGGAATTTGATGCCTGGGAGCCCCGTGGTGCTGTGGGGAATGTAGGCTCTGTCAGGATCCCTGCAGAAGCTCTCAGTCCTGTCAGAGCAGCTCTGAGGGGTGTCTGGAAGAACTTCCAGGCTGTTGAGAAGCAAACCAAGCAGAGGGAAAAGCCCTGGGTGTTCAGGTGTGTGTCCAACACCTGAGGAAGGTCATGGGCATTCGACCCTCTTCAAAGGTGATTATTCCCACCCTGCAGTGTGCAGGCTGGGATTCCATGGAAATGAGCAGGGAATGTCCTTTAGAGGTCTGGGAAGTCTGGGAGAGCCCTTAGATTTGTGTTTCACAGGTGTTTGGTTTGGTCCCAGCAAATTTCATGGCCTGCACTGCAATGGATTCCTGCAGGAGCAGCTCCTGGCCTTGTCCCAGAAAGGGACTTGCCACCAATTCTGCCTCCAGCTTACTGGCTCCCAAGGAAACCCCCAGAACCTCCTCCCAAAGCAGAGTTTAACTGGCATTTTACATCTTCCCCTGGACCACTGAACACAGAGAATGCTTGATTATACTTGGGATTTCTGGCTGCCTCACTGGAGGAACAAACATTTCTCCTGCCCCCTCAAGCAACTGATTAAACAGACACACTTGGCAATACTCAATTACTCCCCTAGGACTGACTCTAAGCCTTCTTCTCTCCAGAACCAGCATGACGATGTCAAGAAGCAGCTGCTGGACCTGCAGCTGCAGCACAACAGTCTGAAACTGGAGCACCGTAAGAGCCTGGAGACCCACAGCCAGAAATTCACCCAGCTGCAACAGGAGAAGGACAGCGAGGTCACCAACCTGCAGGGTGAGGGTAATAAAAACTCAAAAAATACCAGGCTGAGGAAGAACTGGGATCAAGAGAGAGCAGAGATTCCTCTGCAAGCCCCCAAAAACACCCCCAGGAACAATTTTGTATGATGATGTGCAGTGTCTTGGAGCACTGTCCTGCCTCAGGCGGTGCTGCTGGAACAAATCCTGCAAATTCTGACATTTGAGCTTGGGAGCAAAATGAGACACACTTTTTAATGAATGGCATAGGTCTGTAAAACGCAATTTAATAGTGTGAGTGTTGTAGGTAATGCTGATCCCTTTAATTCCCAAAGAGTAGTTTTTATTCAGTTGCTGTTTAATTATATTGTGGGGCTTTTAAGGTTTGCATCTGTTCCTACCTGATGAGGTCTGGAACATCAAAATCTGCTTGTGGATGTTTGGGTTTCTTTCCCTTTGCTCAGCAAAGTGCAGTATAATATCTGATGAGCTTTTGGGTTAGAGGGGGGGAAATTGAAGACAAATAAATGAAACCTAAGTATTTGATTGTCTCTGTTCTTGAAATACACATTGTTAGAGGGGAATCGAGGGGTTTTTGTTAGATTGGCTTTCAGTGAGTTCCATTCTCAATTTGATGTAATCCCTCACTGCAAGGCAACAGCATTAGGGTTTTCAACCTCAGTGGAAAAAAGTGTTGTCCCAGGGCTGAATATAAAGAAAATAAACCCTGTAATCAGAAATATCTGTAATTTTGAGTCTTGTGTGCTATTCAGCCCACCACAGAGACTATCCAGTCATGGAAAAATTCCCATCCCAGCCCACATTGTAACTGTGTGTTCAGAGAAACCCTGGTGCCTCCTGTCCTGAGGGTGTTCTGAGAGATCCAGGATCCAAAATCAGGCTGGCATTTTGGGACACAGCCTTTCCTTTCTGTCAGAGGGTACATGATGATCCCCAGACCTCAGCACATCGCATGTCTTGGTGCTACAGTGCTCAGGAGCGTGCAAAGAGTTTGAAAAAGCTCTTTTTCAAGCTCCAACCTGGAGGCTGCAGGCACAACTGTTCCTTAAAAGCTCAGGAATAAACGTGCCTGAGGACAAAGCTGTCCCATGGTTATTTTCTCTAAGTGGTTTTTTTTTTTTTTTTGGTTTGTACCATCAAGAAGCAGCTTCTTTGTGCAGGAAGAGGGAATATGTGGTCTCAGGAGAGCTGGCAAACCCTTCCTGGGGCTCTTCCTTGACCTCCCAGTTCCCCCAGGAAGGGGCAGTGACTCCCTGCTCCCCCTTCTCTTGAGTTGCAAGGGAGAAGGGAAATAAAAAAGCATTGTCTGAGTCCTGTGGCAAACACAGCAAGAGCCTGAGCTGAGAGCAGGAGGTAGGAAAGACTCTGGAGAGAAGGAATTCCTGGGAGTGCTGGAAGGAATGGTGAGTAGGTTTGTAATTCCTGGGCTTGGAGAGATCTGTGAGGTCAGGAGAAATCGATGGTGAGAAAGGGAGATTCCACACTTGAAAAAACTTTCTCTTTTAAGCAAATTTCTTCTTCTCCTGCAGACACTGTGTTTAAACTCAGAGAAGAGAGCAAGCTCCTCAGGAAGGCTCACCAGGAGGTTCACTCCCAGCTCCTCAATGCCCAGGTAACCACCTGGGGTCCACATCCAGATATTCGCTAAATAATAAATCCAGTTTCCAGCTGTATTCCAGGGTGGTGAGTTGCCTAAAATGGTGTTGGTAGTGTAGATCCACTCTGGAAAATTCTCCAGCCTGGAGTCTATCCCAGCAGCTGAAAATACAGATTTTCTGCACAAAGCCTCCAAATTCCCAACCATGGAACGTCTCCCCACATTCCAGATACTTCCAAGTGATGCTTGGATGGGTACAAGTTTTGCATCCATCTGGGTTGTCCTGACTGGAAGTTTCCTACAAGTTAATATCCCAGGAACCCTTCTTGGCTGCCTTTTCCTCGTTCCTTTTATGTTTGCTTTGCTGAGAGGTTTTGTTGGTTTTTGTTTTGTTTTTAATGTTAATTTTAAGGTCACATTTCATGGGGAAGAACTGAAAATCAACAAAGCCTGCTCAGGAATTAATTTCCTACTAAACTTTGCTTGCTGCTTGGAAACTTTCCTACTCTGTCCAGTCCCTAATTTGGTCCATTGCCAGGTACCCTGGCAAGCACATGAAAAAGGTCTCCCCCTTCCAATTTCCTATAAATAACAAGGGTGGAAATGAGGAGCTTTTCTGAGTGGCTTTTTCAAGCCCTACTTTTCAGGGCTGGAAATGAAAGAAAGAGAGAGATGGGTTGTATTTGCTCACCCAGTCCAGGAGAATCGATTTTCCTTCGTCTTGCAAAGTAAATTGGATTGTCAAGTAGGATTATGTCAATTATTGTCAGCCCTGCTGGGATGAGCACATCCAGGGGGAAATGCCTCCACTGGAAGGAAATTAGGTGATCTGGAGGTACAGGAGGAGAGGGAGGCACAGCTAAGAGCAGGATATGATCCTTGTGCAAAGGCAGGAGTTAATCCATGGCTCCTGCACTGAACAGCATCAGGAAAAGAATCAATGCAGCTCAGGGTAGAAGTGCGAGAAATGAGAGACAAGACTGGCAAGGGGGCAAGATAGAAATCTGTGTTTGTCGTTAATGGTTGTGAATTTTCTCCAACTTTCATATGCATAACATACACATTTTTTTAAAAATGTACCTCTGCCAGACAAATAAGGAGTGGCTGTTCCCAGCAGGGATATCTTAAACCCCATGTGCAGTTTCTCTGTGTCTTTCTTCTCCACTCAGGCCCAGATGGAAGAGTTCAGGCAGCTCAAGGAAGCTCTCCAGAAGATGCCAGGCTTGAGAGGAGGAGGAGGAGGAGCTGGGAAGGGGCAGCAGTCCCTGGTGCCAGCCAGCAGCCAACTGCAGCGGGGGAGACAGAAGGTGTGGTATTCCCAGGAAAACCCAGGGATAAGCATTCTTCAAGGCTGGTGGAGCTTTAAGATAACAAAGCTGAGTTTGCTCTTGTCTTCCTACCTTCCTTGCAGTCTTTCCAGGCCAGCCAGGAGAACCATCCCACGCTGCCCTCAGCGGTGCCCAGTGCTCAGCAGCTGGCAGGACAGGGATCTTCCAGCCATGATGGCCCCAGGCCACAGCCACGTGTGCCCTTCAATCAGCCAGCCCCAGCACAGGGTGCCAATTCACTGCCAGAGGCCATGCCAGCCTGGCCAGTGCGGCTTGGGGACAGCCACGTGGTCAGGTTCACCCGCACCATGAACAGCTTGCCCAACGGGAACCCAGTAGGTTCTACACTGCTTTGGTGTGGCCTTGGCTTGTGAAAGCTCTGAATTCTGGTGTTTGTGGTGCCGTGTGCATGAGCAGTGCTGGCCTCAGGTTTAACACACTGAGTTGGTGGTTTCGTGTCCAGGCTCAGGGGATTGGGTTCTTCTGCCGAGGCTGCAAAGAATAAATCATCAAAGCAGCCCTTCTGGCCTCCTGGAGTGATTGAGAGGGAGTTATGGACAACAAGTCTCTTTTAAAAAAATGACAGTAATTGCAGCATGGCTGGACTTTAATTACAGTAATGTCGATATGGGAGAGGTATTTTAGAGGCAGTTTTGTTGTTCCTCTTTTCTTGGAGATTCACCTACCCCAGATAAACCTGGGTAACGTAGGATCTGAATTACTCCTTTTTTTCTGCGCTAAAGGAGGAGTCTTCTACTGCAGGGTGGGCAGGTGGGCTGTAGATTTTTTTTTAAGCATTTCAAGATGTTTATTCTTTGATAAAGGATTTTCTGGCCCATAAACCTGTCCAGATTTGGGGGTGTTTGACATCCCAGGTGCCTACATGTGTCTCCTGTGCAGGATGTGAAGATGGTGATGCGCATCCAGGTGCGAAGCCATGAGGAAAGCCAGGCTCCTGGGCTGTCCCTGGCTGATCCAGGACGACCCTCTCCAGCAGAAAAGCCTCCAGTACCAGATAACCACCACTCAGCAGGGATCAGACAGGTGCAAATGCAAAGGTTGGTGACACAAAACTCTTCCACTCTCAGCTTTTGGGGTGAAAATGCCCAAAAGGAGCATCACAGGTCTCTCTCATCTTTATTGTGGGTTTGCTTGAAAAATGATTGGAGGAACAGCCTTTTTTTTGTGTGTTACTGGTATTGGTGGAATTCCTGGGAGCCTGGTCAGGGCCCAGGATCCAGTAGATGCTGTACAGACACTGGGGAAACAATTTGTTGTCTCAGCAGCACTGGCAGGAGACTGTTCTGTTCTGCAAAAGGAAGAAAATGTCTCTCTCTGGCTGCAATTCATCAAAGCCTGGCCACAATCCAAAAAGTGGCTCTGAAAATAGTGCTTCCTCCTTTAATTTATTTATCCCCTGTGTGTGTGCAGGTTGTGTCTGTTCGGTTTATTGGAGCAAACAGGATTTCATTTCTGTTTTATCTGTAGATGAAACTTCATTTCATTCTAGACTCAGCCTGTTCCTGCCCTTTCTTCTCTTCTGTTTTTGTCTGATCACTTAACCTGTGGCCTTTCCAGGGCAGAAACTGTGCTTTGATTATTTCTTTAAATGACCACATCCTCCCCAAAGTGCTGTGATAAGTCACTTCTGCAGGGACCACAGCAGGAACAGCTCAGGGGATATTGTGGTTTTGATGCCTTTTCTGGAGTCCCTAAAAACAGAGACCAGACAAAATTAAGAGAATAAAAAGCAGTTCTATTTATAAAAGGGCCTTCAGGTGCATTTAGGGCAGACAAAACCACCCAAAATGGACCACGGCTCATGGGTTTTTATCCTTTTTTAAGTTGGGTCCATTTGCAGATTGGGGGTTAATCCTCCAATTCCAGCTTCAGGAAATGAAGGAATTTACCCCAAGTTTGCTGCCCCCAACTCACTTTTGTTTCCATCTCTCAGGCCTGGGGCAGTGAGGTGTCCTTGATTGCCAGGCCTGGAGAGGAATTGCTGTGTCTGCCCAAAATGGGAAGGCAGCAGCTCCCACTGTGTGTGGAGTGTAGAGTTCTGCACTGTGAAAAATGAGGTTCACTCTCCTGTTAAATTTTAAAAGGGTTAATAAAGACAATAGGAGACAGAAAATAAAGAGTAACAGCCGGGTGTGTTGGCACACTGCCAAGAGTACACCTGGTATCTTTGGAATACTTCTTTTATCCCATTCTGCTGTAGGGGTTTAATGCATATTCAAACTTTTCCAAGAAGTATTTTGCATGGCCACGCCCTGGGTCTGCCTTTTTAGAACATGCGTCCTAGAAGTTTAATTTCTCTTTATCATCTTTTTATTTGGGCTGGGGTTCCTTCTTCTACAGGCAGTCAGTATTGATAGCAGCCTGGGCCCCGTCATCTGTTCACTGGAGGTTATCTTGCTTTGTACAGACAGGACCTAGCCCTAATGTCCAAAATTCTTCTTGACCTATGCCTAAAACTTGCTAGCAGGAGAAAAAGAAAAAAACATAGCAAAAGCATATAACATAGAACATTCATCTTAATATTTGCAAAAAGCCAATATCACAGTATGGATTTATAACATGCACTAAAGAACTGCAGGGTTACAAATAGATGAAAAATAGAAAAGCTGAAATGCTAAGGCATCAGTTGTTGCAGGCAGGGCCTGGTGTGAGCCTGGTGTGGGTGTGGCTGAGGGCTGTGATGGCAGAATGGTCTTTCCTCACCACGCTGAGCCCAGCCAGGCTCCTGTCACTTCATGTGAGGCAGAAAACTGCATTGATTTGTTTGGCAAGGGATTTTGGTGAGGACAGGGATCCTGAGGTGTTTGGTGTGCTTTGCTTTTCCTGGAGCTATCACCAAGGAGTTACAGAGCAGTTGGAGTTACAAGACTCCAGATCACCAAGGAGTTACAGAGGCTGTTCTTGACATGGGCTGAGATTTGTGATAAAGAGCACAGAACCCAACTCTGCTAGAGCCAAGAGCAACTCGAGGCTGCAGCAAAACACAAAGGGGGCACACATCCAGGAATTACTGCCCTGGGAGGCTCTGACCAGTGAGTTCCAGATCAGCTCTTGCTGATGGCCAACCTGCTTTTCGATGGTTTTACAATGGGGAAATCTGAGCTGAGGGCTGGGTAGTGATTCTTCTCACTGAGGGGTTTGTGTGCTGACTTAAAGAGCCTCTAAAGTAAAAGTCACTTGTTCTTTCCAGTGATTAGAAACTGAAATGTCTTAAGCAAACTTTTAAATCTCATTTGTTTGTGTGCTGGCTTAAAGAGCTGCTAAAGTTAAGGCCATTTGTCCTTTCCAGCAGTTAAAAAACTGAAATGTCTTAAAAAAATTTTTAAATTTCATGTAGAGGATAGGCTGTAGCAACAGTGACCCTGCTTGGAATTTGCTGCAACTTACTGGGGTTAAAAGTTTTTGCTTCACTTATTTTTGAGTCCCTGTCAATGGGATTTCATCCCTTCTTTGCTTCTGAAGCTGCCCCTGACTACGGCTATTGAGGTATTTGGGAAGCATTCATTTTAATTTAGTATCATCTTCATTTTCCATTAAGTTGGAACAATGAAGAGGACTTGTGGTTTCGATATTTTTAAACAATTAGATGTGCGTGTTTGGGTATGTGTGAGTCATGAGTAAGAACCTATTTAGAATTGGAGTTTATTGCTATGTGGATGTCATTGTCATATGAATAATACTAAGGGAGTTCTACAATAAATTGTATTTACAAAGCAGAACTTATTTCTTACCATGTGGCATATTAAATGTTTTTTTTCAAGCAGATATCACAGTAATTAATGCAATCTGCTAGTTTTGACTAAAAAAAAAGTTAAATTAGGCCAAACTTCTGCATGTGTTACAGTATATTTTTTCGCTGCTTGCCATTATGAAATGGTTTTATGGAATATTTACTGAGGCAGGGGGGTTCTGTTTGGTTGCAGCTGGAAGGACCTCGTTAGCAAGGTGAACGTCCAGATGGACGAGGAACAAACGCATGGGTACCCCAAGGACCTTCAGTTTGCCCCCAAGGCTGGGCAGAAGGTACAGAGAGGCAGCCCCCAGCCCCCCAGCCTGAGGAGAGGGGCAGAGCAGGCAGCAGAGAAGGAGAGGGTGGATGAGGAGGAGCTGGAAATGGGTATGGAAATAGTTTCCTTTATGATATTTCTCTGCACACATTCACAGAGCATTGGCTGTGCTGAGCAGGTTGAGATAAAGCACAAAACTGCTGGCAGTGGCTTTAAGGAGACCCCATTGACTGTCCCTGTCCCTGTCCCTGTCCTTGTCCCTGTCCCTGTCCTTGTCCCTGTCCCTGTCCCTGTCCTTGTCCCTGTCCCTTTCCTTGTCCCTGTCCCTGTCCCTGCCCCTGCCCCTGTCCCTGTCCCTGTCCCTGTCCCTGTCCCTGGCAGATGCAGGAGTGATCAACAGGGAGGAGAACATGCACTCACAGAAAGAGGCCGTGGTCCAGGAGCCCATGGTGAGTAACCACATCATGACAAAACCACTCCAAGGGTTGGAAGGGACTTTAAAGCTCATCTCATCCTCCTTCCAGCCATGGGCAGGGACACCTTCCACTGTCCCAGCGTGCTCCAAGCCCCGTCCAACCTGGCTGTGAAAAGTTTTCATCTTTTCATCCTGCCATGTTTCACCTGGATGCAAGTCTGGCTTGGCATAAGAGTCCAATAAGTCAATAATCGCCCAGAATTTTCTGTCATGTGCAACTCCAATCTCCTTGGGTCTGGAGGGATAACAAAGACTGTTTTGGGTTTTTTTAACAAACACTAAAAGGCTTGGAGAGGTGCAACGAAGTGTTCCAGGCCAGCACTTCTTCTTGTTGGGGAAAGCACCTTTCTGCCTCCTGAGGGAATATCCTGCCAGCTATTCACAAGAGGCTTTTCTTGTCCAGATGCCAGTTGATGCTGCAGATCCTGCCCAGGACCCCAATAACCAGGGTGAGGATGAGTTTGAGGAGGCTGAGCTGGAGAGACCTGACTTTGAAGAGAAGATGGGAGGCTCAGAGAAGTTTAAGGAGCCCAGTGTTAAAGAGTCGAAGGAGAAACCACCAAAGGTGACTGACTGGGGACAACCAGCAGGACCAGGGAGGGATCCTCAGCTGGGGATGGGTGGGCAGAGAGCTTAAGGACTGAAAGGGAAACATCAGATTCCTGGATGGATCCATAATCCCACTGAGAGGATGTGACAGGCAGGAGAAAGCTCTCTGGCAGGTTGGTCAAAACCAACCTATTTTTTCTTCCACTGGCTGTAATGAAGCTTGAAATTTACATTTCATAGGACTTTTTGGTTCTTTGTTTTGCTTCTGCTTGTGCTTCCTACCAGAACAAGCAGCTGTGTAACTCCAGCTCTGGGGCGGAGTGGAGCAGAATAAGCAAAGGTGACAGAATTTAGAAAATTATCTTTTAGCCATGTACCAGAGCTTGCTCGGGCCTCATCCTCTCTGCTTGGGACACCAAGTTCCCCCTGGCACCTAAAGTGCCCTTAGGGATGGAGAGATGTGGAATAGGGGATGGCTCACTCCCAGCTGTTCCTGCAGAGGGGCTTTTTCAGGTACTTTTCATGCACTTGGGAACAGAACCAGAGACAATAATCTGAGTCTGTGCTCTGGTTCTGGTCAGTGCAGCCCTGTCCAAGGCTCCTGGCAGCAATGACAACATGTGAGAGCTCTGTCTCCTTGTCTGCCTCCTTGCAGATGGAATCCATTTATTTCACAAAGTGTTTCTTGCTGCCTGAAGCAAGAAACCTCTGTATCAGGGAAATGTTCATTTGGTTTGACAAGCAGCTGAACTTTGCCTGTTTTAAAAAAGGAGTGTTTTATCTGTCAAGGTCTAAAATCATGATTAACAGTGGGATTAAGAAAGAAAAAACTAAATCCAGGCCAAGGAAATCAAATGAGAGATGCTGACACCAGCAGAGCAACACCTCCTTGAGATTAGTGAAAATGTGGAAAGAATTAGTCACATAAATACCTGGCTTTCAGATCTGGCTCTGCTGTGCTTCCCAAAGCTCTACACTAAATAACGCAAAGTTTTCCAGAGTCCTGGGGCTTGAGGCAACAGCCCTGGGGCCCTCCTGCTGCAGGAGAGACATCCTTCTCCAAGTGGAAGGAGCTGCTAGAAGGTGGGAAAAGCGACTGGATGGAAAAAATAAATGGAGTTTGTGTTGCCTGACTGTCCCTCTGCTCCCCCTGATTCCTGATCCAGCCCTACTTCCAGAGCTGGGGCTCTCATACAGGGAGCTGTGTCCCTGGCAGGGAATAGGAGCAGGCTGGGGCACTCTCAACCATGCCTGGCTGTGTTTTTCAGGATGCTGCCAGACATCCCAAGCCCAGGGAAGACCCACTGGAGGATTACCAAGAAGATCAGGAGCAAGAAATTGTACGACACCAAGGTTCTTCCTCTTTTCCCCCTCTGCTGTGGTGTCACCTGGGTGTGTTGGCAGCCAGGAGCTGGGGAGGACTCAGCTTTTAGGGAGCCGGATGTGAGTCGGGACTCCAGGTCTGCTTCTGCCTGCTCAGTGAGGTCTCCGGAATGAACCTGGAGACCACTGCTCCCTTTTTCAGGTGTTCAGAGCACCCTTTGTGCTCTTTGTCCCCTCCTTCTTTCTGTCTGCATCTACCTGCAGCAGCTGAGCTGTGGGATGCTTCCCAAACAGCAACTGTGATGAATCACAGGCTGTGCCAGTGCAGCAAGGCCAGAGCAATGTTTGTCAAGCATGAGCAAGAGAGGTTCACCCTGGTACCTTCTGGCTCACAGAGATAGAAATGAACCCTCTTCCAGTCTCATTCATTCCCTCCCTGCCCTTTGTGAGTGGCTCCTGAGGATTTTTTCTGCAGTTTCCCCAGGACCGCTGAGGAGCTGAGGGTTTGGACTGCCTGCTGGGAATGGAGTAGGGAAATAGGGGGTAGGCAGAGCAGCGTTGGTGTCAGGTCTCTTCTCCCTGAGTGAATCCAGGCCTCTTGTAGGTGTCTGCAATGGATGGTTGGAGCTAAAACCATCCATAGAGGCTTTGCTGGCTGCTGCCTGTCCTGGGTGGGGTTTGTGACACAGTTTTAAATGTGGTGGATGTAAAATGTCAGCTTCTCATATCTGCTCTTCATATCTGCCCCTCATTCTGCTCTTCATGCAGCAGAGGCAACAGGCTGAGATGTCAAAGTTGCATTGTACTGCCAGGATATTAAATATGCTTAAAACACCTTGTCTGATCATGGTGACACCTCTGTGTCCTGCCAGTGACACCTAAAGGTGCCTGGCAGAGGTGGGTTCTTCCCTATTTTCCCAGGTTTCTAAAGCTGGGCTGGCTTGTTGGAACAGTTCTGCTTGGGGACAGCATGGTGAGCTGTTATTTAGGGTCTCCCTTTCCAGCATTTCCTTTTTGCTGATTTTTTCTGTACCCCCAGGAGGATCATGGAGGGGAGGTGGATGACACAGATGACCTGGAGCTTGTCCAAGAGCGGAAGGACCGTGGGTGAATGCAGGGAGCTGGTGGCAAGAAGGATGACTACTTCTGAGAGCTGCTTCAGAAAAATGGGATACTCCAGGAATAAGGGGATGGGAACTCCTCCTGGGAACTGGCCCCTGAATGAAACACTGCCCAGAACAAAGGCAGGAGGAGGGAACTCTATGCATGCCCTTGCAGGGGGTTTGCAGAGGATAATTCCATGTCGGTGTGGGGCCACTGCTGCCTTCCAAGGCGATTCTCAGACTGGGAAATGATCTTACCCTGCTGCTTTTCTTAGAAGCACTCTTTGATTTACTGTGTTCTTTGCCCTCTTGTTTTTCACATCCCCTTTCGAAGCTGGAGAGGGGTCTTTTGGTTGGTTTTGGGGGATATTTTTTAACCCCCTGGGCAATGGAGGGATGCCTGAGCTAGTCCCTGGACTCACTCAACTGATCTCTAATACAAAGGAATCTATCTTCATAAATTATTTTGCTCACTAGTGTTTCTTTAACACACCCTTTGTTCCCCTCTTAGTAGGGTGGGGAGGGAATCAGAGGAAATTTCCTGTTCTTTGTCTGGAACACCCACCATGGCCAGCAGTGGGAGTGTGTGTGTGGATGTGAACACCTGCAGCCCCTTTCTGGTGCAGAGGCCCTCCAGAGACTTGGAGCAGATCCTTGGCGAGTTCTCCTTGCTTTGCCTTTGAGCTAGGACAGTCTTGCTGGGCTCAGAGTGTCCCCATGGAATGTAGTGCATCTTCCCTAACCTTGTTGCTGGAGGTGAGGGCTGGTCTGAGCTGAGAGAGGCTCTTCCCCATGGGGATGGGGACAGCCACACCAAGAAATGGGAAAGAAGGAATATTTGCAGCCCAGCTAATACAGTTCCAACTGCAGTAAGTTTGGCGTATTTCCAGTCTCCCAACATTTGACAGGGACCTAAGGTAAATTTTGCTTCTAGACAGATTTTAATCAGCAAGCTGGGTATTGTTGATGCAGTAGAGTCAATCCTGTGGTACTTTATTTGGCCTCCGAAAGACATCCTACCTGACCTCAGGGACAAAGAAGGAACCTTCAGCTGGAATCCCTGGAATTTAAAATGAAAGGAGAATGGGCCTAATCACGATATCTCAAAGTCAGAGATGGGCAGAGCTGTCCCACTCACTGCCCTGTGTCAGAGCCCTGTGCCTGAGCTGTCTCCTTCTTCCTCATCACCACGCTGGAAATCCCAGACTCCAGGACCTCAGTCATCAAACGCAGCTTGTGGCTGAATGTCATCACCTGGTAAAAATTCAGAGGAACTTTGTTCTCTATTTGAATTAGCTGAGCTCTTTTAATCCCCTGTTTGTGGCATATTTTGAAAGCACTTTTAGATACTGCAGAAAACATTTCCTGACAAGCTCAGCCTTTTTCATTCTGACAGCATTGATTATTTTTTCTTCCACTGCTTAGAAATTACATTTCATAGGACTTTTTGGTTCTTCATTTTGATTCTGCTTGTGTTTCTTATCAGTACAATCAGCTGTGCAAGTCCAACTCTGGTGTAAAGTATAGAATAAGGAAAGGGAAAATTTTAGGAAATTATCTTTTAGCTAAGTGCCAGAGCTGCCCATGGAGCCCAGTAAGGAGCTCACTACAGAACTCTAGTGGGGTTTAAGATATCCAGAATGCCCTGAGATGGTTAAAACTGCATTGGTGCTTTCTCTTGCCAGCCCTGCTGTGATGTAAGGCCCCTCCTCTATGAATAGCACACTCACAGCAGATCAGCTGAGACTGCAGCTGCTGCTTCAGAGCATCCTGATCAAAACTGCCTTCCATTCCCAGGTCAGAGCAGCATCCCTGACCACCCAGCCCATGGCCCCAGTGCCAAAGCTCCGTGTCCAAGCTGCCCCAGCTGTGTTCAACACAGCTCTCCCTGCCTGCTCCACTTCCTGCTCTCCCTTAGCCTGGCACTGTCAGGTCGCTGGAAGCGCATCAAACACTGGAAATAGAAGCCCAGTGGGGGTGAGGCTGCTCACTGATTCAGGCTGCAGGATAATCTAAATAAGGAGGCAGATTCTCTGTGTTTGCCTGTCTAGGCTGAGTAATCCTCAAAGTTATGACTTGGAGGGAACTGAAGCAACTCAGGCCTGAATGCAATGCTCCCAGCTTGGAGGATGCTTTAAGAACCATATGTCATGTGCTGCCCTCAGCTGAGAGCAAACATCTCTGCCCTGGGGATTGTCTGCCCTGGCCATATCTGAGACTAAAATTAGCAGAGTGTTGCATAAATTGTGAGCTGTAGATTGTCAGTGCTTCCTTGCCTGGCCCAGAGTGAGTTTTAATACTCATTCAATATTTCCTCTAAGAAGAGACAATAAACCCAGTGGTGGAGAAGCAGAAAAGCCAGAACCCCATGGTGCTGGGTCTGTCTGGAGGCCTGTAAAGCAATCTGGGATGCTGCTGCGGGTTCACAGCTTAGAGCAGATTACAGGGTTTGGCCTGAGCAGCAGAATGCTGAAGCAATGGGTTTTACTGCAGAGTGAAGCACAGAACAAGGTCTTAAGAAACAGATGGATTGCTAAGAGAACAAATAATGAGACAAAAGATTCACAGAGAACCAGCATGGGCAGGCTGACCAAGCCAAAACATGTGTGTCTGCTTGGCTCTGGCATAAATAATTGGGTTTTTGCTCAGACACAGTGCAAGGCCATAAAAAGGTGTAGTTAACCTCTAGTGTTAAAACTCTTTTTATGGGTTCAGGGCCTTCAGTGCTGTGCCAACCACTTTCTCTCCCTGCACCACACTCCAGTCAGACCCTTGGACCTCCCACTAGAACCCAGAGTGAGTTGTTAAACACAAGCAACCACAGAGGTTGGTGCCAGATCTCCCCTTGGACATGGAAACAACGACAGCTCTGGAGAAATATCTGCTCTTTATCACTGTTAGGAGAAGGACACAAAGTTTGAAGGAGGAAAAACTTGCTTGGTTTGGCTCCAGCTACTTCCTAAACATGCTTGCATTTCTCAGGAAGGGCCGTCCAGTTTTTGCATCCTGGCTGGAATTCCACAGGTAAATTTGTCAAGATGTGCCTTCAGCAGCACAGCACCTCTCCTTGCTCCAATATCTGAGTATTTTCCAAGCCATAACTGCACCTTCAGCATCCTCTTCTATGCTGATCCTATCTTTTTATTGATTCCCATTGATCCCTCTTGGTATCAAAAGAGATTTCTGGCAAGTTTCCATAGGCTAGCCGACACCTCCATTAAATCTGATGGAAAACTAGATGTGGAAATAACTTGAAATACTTGATATTGGTAAATTAAAGGTTTCCATAGGAACCATACACTTGAAAAACACAGTCTTTCAAACAGGAAAAGGTGTCCTGATGTCAGATCATTCATGTTCAGTGCATTAGAAAGCAAAATTTTTAAAACAAATTCCACACTGCTGCAAATTACACTTTGAGTATATGCAAGCATCACCTTCCAGGTATGATTTAGGTTTGGTCTTGTTCAGGCTGTGAAATAAAAGTAGACCTCGGGATCTTATTTTTGTTGTGTTTTCAACTTAGATAATTCAATTTTTTTTTTAAAAGAAAACATAAACAGTAAACTGCAAATTCAGCATGTTTCTGAATAGGTAACACAGTGAAGAACTACAGCAATGTGTTTAGGCACATTTCTGAGGGTTTTAACAAAATAATATGTTAATTATTCTATTTTACAAGTTAAATATAGACAATGCTTATATTTTGCTATAAAATCTAGAACACAACTCTATGCAAAATGTGATCAAAACAAACAAAAATAAATGTGGGTTTTTTTCTGCTAGAAAAGAAAGGACTAAAAGCAACTTCTACCAATTTAACAGCTTGAAAGATCTCCAAATTCTGCTTAAGCCTGTATTTTTGTTTCATTAGAGCTCTTTTCTTTCCACATTTACACAAATGTGGACATTTTCCACATTCTCCCGTGTACCTCTCTCAAGGTCGTTCAGAGAACATTAATTACGGTGTAATGCTGGGATGGAGCACTGCTGTCTCCACCTGTACTGCAAATCAACTGCTGACTCCAGATCCAGGGATGGATGGATGGATGGATGGATGGAGGGCTGGTCGTGCTGCAGAGGGAAGAAATGGCATTTGAGTAAAGGCAGGAAGAGGAATATTCCTGTTCCTTTTGTCTCAGAGTGTGCACTAAGACCCAGAGTTATCCCTGCTCTCAGCTGACCTCGGAGGGTCTCGTGTCTTTATAACATCCTTGCCGAGTTTATTTAAATTCCCAAAGACAAGAGGTTAGAGCAGACTGGGTGTGCGGTTACCACCTTTTTAAAAATAAAATTAAATCCACGTAAGCTCCATCTTTTTGAACAAGGTTTGCATCAGCTGAAGGGGAGCTCTGTCACCTTCCCCAGCCCTGCCATGGACCGCAGTCCTGCTGGGGCCAGCCCCCAGGGAGAGGCAACTCCCGGCCATCCCCAGGCACATTTCTGGGGTGTTTTAACCATGTAACATGAGAATTGCTGTATTTTACAGGTTAAATATAGACAAATGCTTGTGTTCTGCTACAAAAATTAAAACAGGATCCTATGTAAAACCAGATCAAAAACACGGACAAATTAAAACAATAACATTGTTTGGTGTGGAATGAAATCTACAACTCGATCAAGGCAGGACTGAGCAGCCCCCCCAAGCCCTGGGGGACGCGACCCCGCTGGGCACAGCAGAGCCTGAGGAGGAACGGCGGGGGCTGCACATCCCCGTTGCCCGTTGTGGGGTCTGAGCATCCCCTGTGCCGTTCCTTGTGGGGTCTCAACACCCCGCCGTGCCCACCCCCGCGGGGTCTCAGCATCCCCCCTGCGGGCCTTTGTGGGGTCTCAGATTCCCTTGTGCCGACCCTTGCGGGGTCTCAAGACCCCTAGTACCCGTCCCCGCGGGGGTCTCACCGCTCCGTGCGCCGCGCGGAGCCCCGGGAGCCGTGTCCGGGCGGCCACCAGCGGCCGCAGCGGGCGGGTGCTCCGCAGCCCGGCGAGAGTTAACGGCGGCACCGCCTCTCCATTGGCGGCCCCGCGGCGGCTGCGGAGCCCGCGCTCTCCCCGCGCGTCCGCCGGCCCCGCGCTCCGAGTCTCCATGCGGCGGCCTCCGGCATGCCCGGCACGCCCAGCCTGCTGCCTCCGCTGCTCGCCCTGCTGTGCCTTGGGGTCGCTGACCCCAACCCCGACCCCGACCGCGACTCCGACGAGCCGTGGTGCCCCTACAAGGTGGGCGGCGATGGCGCGGAGGCGGCGCGGCTCTGCTTCCGCCCGCCGGCCCGCGGCTTCCAGTGCTCGGCGCGGGGGTGCCGCGCCCACCGCTCCGCGGGCGGTGCGCTGGTGGCCAACGTGCTGCGGAACGGCAGCGTGCTGCTGCAGTGGGGGCTGCGGCACTGGGGGCCGCCGCCGCGCCCCGCCGCCGCCCTGCGCGGCTTCGCGCTCAACTGCTCCTGGGACGGCACCTACACGCGCTTCCCCTGCGACAGCGTGGAGCTGGGAGCCGCATGTCGCGACTACCTGCTGGCCGAGGCGCACGGCAGCGTGCGCTACCGCCTGTGCCTGCAGCCGCGCTACGCCCCGCCGCGCCCCGCGCCGCCCGCGCAGTGCGTGGAGTTCCGCGTGGAGCCCGCGGCCATGCGCGATATCGTCGTGGCCATGACGGCCGTGGGGGGATCCATCTGCGTGATGCTCGTCTTCATCTGCCTGCTGGTGGCCTACATCACCGAGAACCTCATGAGCCCCGCGCTCAGCCGCGGAGGACACGCGGCCGCCGCTCCGCGCCGCGCGTAGTGCGGGAGGGAATGATGATGATGCTGCGCCGCGGAGCTCCCGCAGCCGTCATTCCAGCGCTTTCCGTCGAGGGAAGAGCTTTCCAGACTGTTCTGGCAGCGTTGGGTTTGCCGTGCTCGAATTTCCAGGATGTGCGTTTCCAGCGGAGTTTGGAGCTCTTCTTCCTCCTCGAGTGGCTTCTCAGCTAGAGCTGTTCATGGGGACTAAACTCGTGGCATCTCCGCAGATCAAAAAACATTGGCAGAGGTCCACAAGTGCCAGAAATAGTCTGTTTTTAAGGGCAAGTGGCAGATCTTACCGAGGGCCTGTTTGAAAAGACTGTCCAGAACACCCTCATTTTAAGCATAAAACCCTTGGTCTTAGACCCGTGCTTGATCTTTTTCCTGTGGGGTAAAGTTGTTTAAAGTTCAGGAGAACTGTCTGGTGGAACCACAAACCAAGTGTGTGTTTGGTCCAAAGCCCACTTAATCTCATGTTTTAGGTGGGTTTTGTGTCATGCCTTATGCTGGTCACAAATTTTGGGGCCTAGACTGGCCACTGTCCAAAAACAACACGGGTTTTCTGGTCGAGGGTTTTCTGGTCAGCTCCAGTGACCATCAATATCCAATACCTGCTTTTCTCCCATCAGAATTGTGTCATAGTTTCACAAAGAGTGAAGGTAAAGGGATAAATTCAGTAAGAAAACTCCATTTTGTTGAGCAAGTAGGAACCAACCCTTAATTATAAGTAAGATCTAAGTGAGCACCCCCTTTGCCCCCTGAAATCCCCTCCTTTAGCAGTGCAGCTGCACTAAGGTAGAAGCTTCTTGACCACAGAACTCACTGATGTTATAGCCGAGTGTTTTGAGCATAGGAACACTCCCCGTTAACTCCTCACTTGATGCTGTAGTAAAGTAAGGTTTTAGCCATACTCTAGTACTGATTCTATTGTGCCTTAGTGTTGAGAATTTGTCCCATTTTTATTGGTGTATCTGTTCCTGTAGTTCTTGTAGTTAAGCGTATCTCCCTCGTGTTCTTGTCTCTGAAGTTAGTGGTTGTTGGTTTGTCTGATTGTTTTTTTTAAAAATAACAAAAAAAACCCAACTTGGGCTGATCATTACTTGAAGCTTAATATATACACAAAGTAGTTACCTTCAGAGAGGTATTTAGTGAGGTAGTTTTTAGTATGTGTAGTATGTATGTAGTTGACTGCTGTAACACAAAAAAATAATTTATTATCACTTAGGAACTGTGCACCTAAAGCGAAAAAAAAGTAGGGGAAAGGCTCTGCTGTAAAGGGGCTGTTGCTGTTAAAACACGTCAGGTTCATGTGTGATCTGTTTGTGTAAATGTTTAGCACTGGTGAACAACCTGTTTGTTTTTCCTTGTGAAAGTTGTTTGTGAAGTTTAAACTTGGTGGTAGAGGGTAAATATAGGAAGTGTGTGGAATCCTTAACTATACACAGTATTTGTACTGAACATAATCCCTTCAAGAACTTGGGAGTGGCTGAGGAACTGAAGGTCTGCATTTCATCAGACAGAAACAGCTTTTTCTTTGTTATTCCTGCTGTGTTTCCATTCTCACATGCAGCTGACTCCATATAAGTCTTCTATGTTTATTATCTTGTCTATGTATTTGATTTAAGCAACTCATTGATGCCATCATTTTTGAGTTTTTATCCCTAAGGAGAGCGACTGCTGGAAGAAAAGGCAATTTTTAAGAAAATGAAGACAAATTTTGGTCTTTTAAGTTTCAAGTCAGCCTTTGCTGTAGCCAGTTCAGCACAGGGCCATCAGAGTGCCACTGATTTTGTACATCTCTGTCACCTTTTGTCAACCAATGCCACCATTCTGTTCCTCATCTTGTCATGAATTGCCAGATGTGAAAACCAGCTGTATAAACAATGAGCCTTGTACCACCTTGGCATTGAACTTAATAAATTAGGAGGATAATGAAAAGAAATTAAAATTTCATAAATATTTAAAGGTTCAAGATCTTGCTTGACTCAAACTGAGTCTGCCCAAACTGGTCATAATAATATTCCATTGCCTACTGTAAAATGATTACAGTATTCATGGAAAAATAAGAGATTTATTCTCTGAATACTCAATTTTATTTACTAGAGATTTGGACTATAGATAACTGGGTAATTCAGGTGGTAACACTGATGTAAGTCTGAGGAAATGGAAATTTAATTTACAGTTTTGAACATGACTGTCTTCAGTAAGACACCTCTGCAGGTAATAATGACCTAATAGTGTAATAGGCAATAATGACCTGCTAAAGCAGCACCTAGGAAATACTGAAGAGATGTTTTTGTAGTCATTTCACCTTTTTATTAATCAATCTCTGGGGATTGCATTGCAACAGCATGCTGAGCAGAGGGTCAAAGAAGAATATAAATCCTGATAGAAGAAAATCTGCACTTTTCTGAAGGTTTTAATTTTTTTTTTGCTTTTCCTTGCATTAAAAATGGGATACGGGAAACAGTATTTCAGTTTCTCATGCATTTTCAGTAGATTAAGCTTTAATTGAACACATCTAGGTGTGTGGAAAAGAAATCAGAGTATTCTCTGGTTGATTTTGTCATTAAGCAAAATATCTGTTGACCCATTGATAATTGGATTTTTTTTTCCTTCTATCACTATGGAAATTCCTGCCACCACGAATGTAGACATTGCTTGTGATAATAAAAGGGAAAATTACATGTACACAGGCTTGGTATTAATTCAACTGCCACAAGCCTTAGTGAGAGTGCACAGTTAAATCTTTCTGCAGTCTTTGCAGGATTTCCCAAAATGTGCAGAGTAGCTTATGGAATGATAATCCATACTGCCCTGTACAGGCAGCAATAAAGAAGTGGCAGAATGCTGATTTATAACTGTCAAAAAGCTGCTTTGGGAAAAAGTGGAAACAGCTCCTAAGGCAGCTACACATTCTCCATGTTACTATACAAGTACCTGCTATTAAAAATCCATGTGATGCCTTTTAGGTGTTTTATTATCCTGCATTTATCCAGTCATTCCCAGTACAAATACCAGTTAAAATGGCAAGTGATATGCTCATTAACAAGCTTCTTTTTAATTTGCCCTGTGCTAAAGGTGAGGAAAACAACTGCTTTTTCCTTGCCTTGTGCTTAAATGTGAGCAGCTCAAAGCCCAACTTGACCCCAGGTTTGAGTCTTCTGGAGGAAACAGTCTGTGCCTCAGACATAGAATCTCTCTTAATTACATTATGATATTTTTTTGTGGGATGTATATGGAAAGGCTGCCTGGCTTTACTTGGAGGTGCAGGCAAAAGCTGGGATTTTGCTTCCATGGAGACCTGGAGTTTCAGTTTTACATGCCGCTGTGTTTCACCAGCATGTTCCAAAAGAAAGCTGGGCTGGAAGGAGGAAAAGAGGCAGGTAATAGTGTCACATCCCTGGTAAAAGCTTTGGAGTTACAGTAGGGATGCTTGGATGGGGTTTCTGGCAGTTTTAACCTGAGCAAAATCACCCTGAGACTGGTGTTGCTGCAGCACAGGTCTGGTCACTGCATCTCTGATAATTCCCTGACCAGAACCACCAGGTGATCAGATTTTGTTATTTGCAGAATAAGAATTAAGAAGATCGTGGTCAGGGATAGGAATGGCTGAGAGGAGACCCAAGGAAAGAAGGTTTTTCGGCAGGGGCGAGGAAATGCTGAGGGGACAAGTTTCGGTGGGAAATGCTGGGTAACAAAAGGGCTTCATGAGGAAAGGGGAAATATTTATTTTTTGAAGGTGAAGGGATAGTGAGAAAAGCTTTATTTTTTATGGAAAATACAAAAGAGAGGGAGAGGTTTTACCCGGAGGGAGGAGAGAACAAAGGTTGTGGGAGCAGGTGCTGAATGTCATGAAAAGACTGCTGGAAGTGCTGTGGTGATAATGGGAAAAAAATGTCACAGAAAGCACAAAGGGGGAAAAAATATCAGTGGTAGGGTGTCGCCCTGAAAACTCAGCTTCTGAGCTTGCTAACATAGTTTTCTAAGGACTTTCCCAGGACAGTAACTGTAAACATATATATGTGTATATTCTTTCTGTCACACGTCTTGTGATGGGCATCTCTCATGGCCAGTGCAGTGAGAAAGTGTTATCCTGACCATCCAATCCCTGGCCATGGTCAGAAGCCTATAAATCCTGGGAGGAAAAATAAACTCTTCCTTTCACCACACCTCGACCTGTGTCTGTGTGATCTATTCAGCACCAGCGGCAACAGTAGGACAGAAAAATTCCTATTCCTTCAGGTAAGAAGCACCGAGGAGAGTGTCCTGCCTCACTAGTTAAGTTCAGCTGGGCTGGGGAATAGATTTGTTCCTTTGATGTCCTGGTTTATCTCCTGTATTTCTCCTGCTCCATTTCCTCCTCCTGCCATTGAAACAGTGCAAGACCAAAGTGGAAAAGCATCATGAGATGGAAAAGGGAAAAGATGACAAAACCCTCAGAGAAAAATGGGAGTGAGCTGGTTTGAGCAAGGAGCACGGTGATAATTTTGACCCGTATGTGAGAAAACAATTCTGAAACTAGTGTATTTCGGTGGGTACATAAATAACTCGTTCTAATTTGTGCAGTTTGCAGTAAAAGCGTGAGCGTTCCTCCTAAAATGCAGAATCCCAACAGTAACCAGCTGTCCGCGTTCTGTTCGCTGCGGATCTCCTGGACACAGAAGGGGCCCTCGGATTATCCAGGGTGTCGAGTCCAGTTCTCCTCCTCGGGATGACTCAATCCTGCAGCCAAAGGCTTCCCCTCGGGATCTCCCCGTGTCCCAGCCCCGCCGCGGCGTTTGGCTGCCATCTAGTGCCAAACGGAGGGAAATTTGTCCTAAAATCCTGCTTTTCTGACAAGTGGTGCTTTTTAATTCCAGAGCCTCACAGAGAGGCCTCAAGGATTCAGGGATTCCCGCTGAATGGCTGTTTTTTGCTGGGAGCCCTTGAGGCCTCATCGCCCTTTATGGGTGGAAGATTTTGAAATCTTCCTAATGTTCAACCAAAACCTCCCCTGATGCAATTGTGGCTGTTCCCTCTCCTCCTGTCCCTGTTCTCAGGAAGAAATCCTGATCCCCCCCCATCTGTCCCCTCCTCTCGGGGAGCTGTGCAGAGCCAGAAGGTCCCCCCCTGAGCCTCCTTTTGTCCAGGCTGAGCCCCTTTCCCAGCTCCCTCAGCCTCTCCTGGGGTTCCAGACCCTTCCCAGCTCCGTTCCCTTCCCTGGATGAGGTGAACAGAAGCTTTAGAACCATGGAACATCCTGAGCTGGAAGACATCCACAAAGATCAGAGTCCAAGCCCTGGTCCTGCATAGATACCCCAAACCCCCACCCTGTGCATCCCTGGGAGCGGTGTCCAAACCCTCCTGGAGCTCTTGGTGCTGTGCCCCTTCCTTGGGGAGCCTGGGAACAGCCCTAGAACCCTCTGGGGGAATAATCTTTCCCCAAAATCCAACCTAAACCTCCCCTGGCACAGCTCCAGCCCTTCCCGGGGTCCCGTCCGTGCTGACCACAGAGATCACTGCCTGTCCCTCCTCTTCGCTTCACGAAGTTGAACATTGCAATGAGATCTCCCCTCAGCCCCACTCCAGTCTGAACAAGCCCTCACGCTCTCCATAAAGATTCTCCTCCACTACACTCCTCTGAGCACCAGCACCTTAATATCTTTTTTATTTTTACATTATTCATCGGCCAAAACTCGGACGAGGAGGCACAACCCTCTCCCTCCACGCTGCGCCAAATGCTTCCCCGAGACCGCCCGTGACTCACACTCCACTGACCCTCGCCCAGCACCCTCCGGTCGCTTCTCGCGGCACTCCCCTCACGGCGGCCGCGCCCGCTCCGTCTCCCCCGCCCCGTGCCGCGGTTGGCCGCAGCGGGGCCCTGCTGACACGTCCCGTCCCCGCCCGCCGCGCTGCCGCCGCCATTTTGTGGAGCGGCGGCCGGGAAGGAGGGAGACGTGGGCAGTCCTATGCCCGCCATGCCGTCCGCGCCGCTCCGCGTGGCCGTGGTGTGCTCCAGTAACCAGAACCGCAGCATGGAGGCGCATAATATCCTCAGGTAACCGCTGCTGCCCGCTTCATCCCCCCGCCCCGTGCCGCCGGCGCTCTGCTGTTCGGGAGCCGCGGATGGGGCCGTGCTTTAGGGCCCGCGCCCGGCCCGGCAGGCCCGTGGTTGCGGGACAGCACCCTGCCTTCACTCTGCCTTTAGCCCTCTTGTACTCGCTTTTCACCCCTCTTCCACCCTGTTTGTACGCCCTTTTCACCCCCTTTTTTCCCCCTTTTCACTCCGTTTTCACCTCTCCTCGTCCGCGCCCAGCTCCAGGCCGCGGTCCGGGGGTCCCGGCCCTCCTTGACGGAGCTTGGGCCTCAGTGCTGAAAACATGGGCTGGGGACTTGCGTAGAGCAGGGTCTGTGTCTCGGCATGTGGAAACTTGAATGTTCCCGTCTTTTTTTTTTTTTTTTTTTTTTTTTTTTTTTCTTTTTTTCTCGTACGCATCTGAAAGGGGCCCACAGGGAAGCCGGAGGAGCTGGACTAATAGGACAAGGAGTAATGGGTACAGAGTGAAAGGGGAAATTCAGGTTAGGTGCTGGGAAGACATTTTTTCAGCGTGGTAACAAGGGTGGTGAGACGCTGGCACAGGGAGGCTGTGGCTGAGCAATCCCTGGAAGTGTCCAAGGCAAGGTTGGACGGGGATTGGAGCAGCCTGGAATGGTGGAAGGTGTCCCTGCCCATAGGTTGGGTTTTAAGGTCCCTTCCGATCTTTAACATTGTATGGAGACTGAGCCACTCTGAAAGGGATCTCTTTCATTTCACAGGAGGACCAGAACATTCGGTTCAGAGTACTAAATGTCTTTGAGATTATAAGTGTTAATCTGTTTAGCACTACAAGTGCTCTCAGCTTGGCTGAAGAGGTGAGATGGGAGACTTGGGACAGACTGATGGACAGGAGAAATCTGATCTGCCTGAAATCACACCCCTAAATCTTTGCTTTGCACTGCAGGAACATGATAAGGGTGGTCAGGTTTATTTTATTAAAGTTATGCAAAGAAACATTCACATTAGAAATATACGTTGATGGCACAGTAACCCAAAACAACCATGCATAAGATGTGTGCTAAATGTAAATAAAAGCTTTGAAAGGAATAAATAATAGGAGCATTTGGTCTGGCAGCCATCTTACTGTGGCAGCATGTCATGCTCTTCACTCTCACTCTTGGCATCGGATGTTACCTGTGGCAGTTCTGTGAAAACATGACATAGTTTTTCCTCTAATAATGCTGGAACAGACTTTTAATTGAAAGTTGACTATTAAGAACAAAATTAAATTGAAATATAACGTCTGGCCTTTTCCTTCCCCTGTGTTTTTGCAGAAATGAATCACTTCCGGTGTGACTGATGTTCGCCAAATGTGGGGTGGTTTTTTTAAGTCTGTTCTCCCATAAGATTTTAATTTAAAAGTAACAAAACCATATTTTGAAAACGGTTAATTTTATTAACATCTTTTGTAGCTATAGCAGCAGTAGCATAAATGGCAAAAAATAGATAAATTGCTGATGCTGCTCTAAAGAAGTAACAGCCCATTTGCCATTAAACTCCACGAAATTGTGTTGGCACCAAGCCAGCCTGCCTCACCAGTTCAGGGCAGCATGTTGCACTGCAGCTGGGAAGAACACATGCCTGAAAGAGGAAGAGTTAGGAGGAAGCTGAGGAATTATGAAACTAAAAGGTATTTTGTTAGTGGATGACAAGACTTTAAAAGACACAAATTCTGTGTGCTGTTGGCAAACTAAGTCTGGGGTCCAGCATTCAGCGTGAGCTTGTGTATTTTGTATTTAACCAAGTTTTAAGCACTTTGCACTGATTTTCCAGCAGAAGTCAGGCTGAAGGTCTGTCTGAAGTTTGTTGCTAGAGTAAGAGCCATCACCACAGGGGTGGAAGCAAAGGGGAAAGGGAAGAGCAGTGCAGAAAGACACGATCCCTCCTTAAAAGCTGTCAGACTGGCTGTGTGTAGTCCCTCCCTAGGTCAGATATTACTCACCCAGCATTATTTGCTTCTGCAGGCTCTGCTGGGGTAGGGTGAGGTGAGAAGCAGAGCAGGCCTGGGTACTCTGCCCTGCACAGCAGTAACAAAAACATCCCCATGTTGCAAACACAAATCCACAACACAGCTGCTGGGACAAAAATTAACTCTGCCCTAGCCAAAACCAGCATGTTCTGTAGCTGATTTTATTTTTTACTTTATATTTTGCCATAGAGCATGCAGACTCATTGGTCTCCCTCAGAGGAGGAAGGCAGCAGGGTAAATCTCTTACAGCCAAACTTTTTTATGCAGCAACTTCCATACTTCTGTTTGCTTGGTAGTACCCTGATCCCTTTAGAAGGAAGTTACTGAGTTCAAGTTCTCTATGTCACTTACTGGCAATAAAAATTTCTACAATGCTGGTACACACTTCAGCCACATACTTCTGGTTTTAGAAAGCTAACTTTTAAGAAATTAAAAGTATGAACATGAGATCTTAGTGGCAGCAGGGAAATTCAAATTTTGCAACCCCTGTAGCAAAAACTTAGTTTGCATATTGATGTTAAGACTTGTAGTTCAACATTGAGGTGTAAGAGAACTCAGGTTGCACCTGTGCTGTTTCTGTAAATTGTTACTCTCAGCTTCTCTTCTGGCATCATCTATCAGCACCAAAATGCAGTGAGACATATTAACATCTGTATTGCCTAATTTAAGAAATCCTAAATTAATAACTTCTTAAGAAGGAGATATTTTCACTTTTTATATTAAAGTACACTTTCATTTGACAGCTTAGTAGTGATAAAGCAAATTACAATTTGTTAGTATTCAAAATGAGTTAACAATGCTTCTATCCTGCTCTTCAGCAGTGTGGGCTTGTTTTGGGGGATGATTTTTTTATACATTGATTGGGTGGCATAAGATTTTTCTAAGTAGCCTACAAAGGTTGCTGGTTATGTTCCTTCTACCTCTTGTGGAAAGAAATGTGGTAAAATTAGTGATTTGGCCCCTGAAAACCTTCACCACTCTCAGTGCAGTGGCACTGCAGGATTTATTGCATTTTCTTTAATATTTAGTAATATTTCCTACAGCCTTTGTAAAGAGAGGCTCTGCTGTTAAGAACATCAAATAAGCTGAATAAGAATGTGTGAGAGCCCCGTATAACAGTGAAATAAAAGGAAGATGTGGACAAAAGTTCATGTCTCAAGCTGCAGAGATAGATACTATTTTTCCTGCCAGTGCCTGGAACTGAGTGGTCCCAGTCTGTGGTGTGTCAGTGTGGTCCAGACAGATCTTTGATTTCAGAGTTGTTTTCAATGAGCTCTGAGATCCTTTGGAGGGAAGTGCTCAGGGGCACTAGAGTGGTGCTTGTGAGCTCTTTGTGATGAGCCTTGGACTGGGAGGTGAGCAAAGTGCTGAAAATGAGATCTGAGCAGTGACTCACTTTGTCCTTAATAGTTGGTAGTTTATTTCTATCAGCCATAATGGTATTAAAAGAAACAACTTCTTGAAATGTGGTCATTATTAGGATGTTAGTTTAAGCTCCACATTTTCAGAAATCAGTGCTGGGATAGTCTGTTAGTCTGTCTTACTCTTTAGTTTTTGTGCCAAAGCTCATTTTTTTCCATCTTCTGTGTAGTTTTACCAGGCCAAAACCAAACACTAAATACCCATTATCTTGTAGGAATTGTTCATTTTTACAAATGTGCCACATTTGCACAGACACATGATGTTTCACTACACTGGATGTGTCCGACTATTTAATAAAATCTGAATAATATTTAATAAAAGCTCCTGACTAATGGCTCTGTGCAGGCTTTTTTTTCCTCTCCCGTGCCCCAGTTGTTGCAAGAAATGTGTTGAAGTGTTTTTAGAATACTTCATTGTACCTGGGACATAAATAATGTAAAAATTGACATTACCACTCACCAAGGTACGAAGCATGAAATTCCATGTGAGGAACTCGTATTCCAGCTATTCAAGGAAGTAATTTTGAATGGGTCATGGGCCTTGGAGGCACAAAAATTTGATGTGTTGAATGTCAAACATTTCAGATTGGCTTTATATGAGATCTTGCAAACTTCAGGAGCATCTACAGCAATTAAAAGGTGGAGGTTTTAATGTGTGTGATCCAAGCAGACCTGTTTCAAAGAATAATAAAGGAAAAAATTACAAGTTAGGAGGAAACCATAGAAGGAAAGACCAAATTAAAACAAGAATTTCTTAGCACTGCAGTTTCTTCTGCACATATTATGTTTCTCTGCACATCCAATAGAAGCATCAGAATCAAAACTTGGATCTGCAAGTATTGCAGGGAAAATAAATGAACAGTGACTCATAACTGCACCAGTTACATGTGATGGAGGGCTGGGAGGGGCAAAGAATTGCACTTTTTTCCACTTGTATCCATTTTCAGTCATCAGTCCTGCAGAAAGAAGGAAAAAAATCCTCACATATCTTGTCTTTTTACAGAAATAGGCACCTAAAAATAGTAGGTGGAGGAAAATGTGTGGAGAAGCAAGAAAAGAGAAAGGAGGGGCTGTGTTCCAGTAGGAGGAACTGAAGGAAATAAGTGTTGATAATTTCAGAGCTCTGTTTGAGTTTGGGGCGGAAGGTGATCACCATATCTGTCCAGAAGCATTTGACATCATTTTGTGAACCCCTTTTGAAGTCAAACAGACAATTTGAGTTGGTGTCTTCTGCTGAATTTCCTTGGATGTGCAGACCAAGGAGCCTGGGGCTGACTCTTGCACTGGGTTCCAGATCTGTTCACTCTCCTCAGAGGAAAGCACTGCAAATTTGGGGTTATTTCTGGGGGTGTGGGGGCACTGGGTTGTTCACTTGCTTTTTTGTTTCAACAATCTTCACTCCATCCAGTCCCTGCTAAAATCATTCAAGCTGAAAGTATGAATCCTTAAAAAAAAAATAGATGAAGTTGTGGTCTTACTGTTTCAAGTTATGTTGTCATTACAGACCCAAAGGTTTCAGCCTTCTGGGTGATAGCAACAGTATTTACCATGTAGCTTTGTCCATTATCCCACCAGAAAATCTCTTTTTTGTCCCATTATTCAATAGATAGCCATATTTTTTAATATTGCTGAAGGAGGTATTGAGGTTCGAGTATTTCAGTTAATCAGCAAGAGTATTTTGGCATTACTGCTAAAGAAAGCAGGTTGCCTTTTTTTTTTTTTATAACTATTAAACAAGTAGTTGTTTATAAGAATGGAATGAAGAAATCGAGGAAATTAATCTGGTTTAGTCAAGAGTTTTAGAGAGCAACCAGCAGAACATCTGCCCCACTTGTGTAAAAGTAATTGCACTGTATGGTTTCCAGTGGCAGGCACACAAATGTTTGTCCCAAGCTAATTAAATTACTCCGGGGCAGTTTGGTCAGCAAAGTGAGAAGAATAATGCAGTTAGGCCAACAGGCACAGCAGGACACTTAAGTATTGATCAGTCAGTACAGTTACTTACTTGTATCAAGAGAAAAGCATCTCTGCCTATGTTGTCACAAACATAGAACATGTTTGTTGCAAATCTGGGATGTCTGAAAGCACAAGACATTTCCAAATAGCTGTGTACCATAATTTTAAGAAAATTCCTATCAAATAGAGGTGTTTCCCTTGAAATGGTGTGTGAATTTAGATTGTAACTACAAAGAAAATACATGTTGGATACTCTTGGCAATTAGTTTGCCCAGCTGGCTGCTGGCTAAGAGGTGTTTTTAAAATTCACTCTTGTGTTCTTCAGCACTGTAATTTTTGAAGTCCATCCAGTCTAATTGTCTTCTCCCCTCTTCCCTTGTGTCTTTCAGCAAACGAGGATTCAGTGTCCGATCCTTTGGCACAGGGACTCACGTGAAACTGCCAGGACCAGCCCCAGACAAGCCAAATGTTTATGACTTCAAAACAACATATGATCAGATGTACAATGATCTGCTTAGGAAAGACAAAGAACTGTATCCCTGTGGCACGGCCTCTTTAAAAAAATCCAGTGTGGTTCATCCTTGAAAGGTGTAATTCATTATTTGGCATTAAGAATCTATACAGTTGCTTGGCTGCCGAACTTTAAATGATTTAAGTTTATAGGAGGTTTTTTTTTTAAACAGAGGACCTCTAATGCTCCCTTGTAAATTGTTACCCAGTTCCAATGCACACATTCCAAATGCTTTTTTGTAGTGTGTTACCATGTTTAGCTCTTGAATGAACACATCAGTACCCTCAGATTGTCCATTGCCTCCACTGCACTGTGGATCCTTCTCAGTGCAAAGACTATCCTGAGTATGGATTTGGGAAGAGCGACCACCTCAACTTTAATGTTGTATTTAGCTCAGACAAACTGCCAGGTAAGGCTTACAGAATACTTTCTCTGGGAGAGAGGATGCCTTTCATTAAAGAGCTCACCCTTCTCACTGAGGATTTTGTGATATATGATCTGCTCTGTGCACCGAGAAAAAATAACCCTGTAGTTTATTATAAAGAATGGACAGAGGAGGGCCCAGTAACATTTAATCCTAGAGAGCAAAGGTGAACAGGATTAGGCACACTACTAAAAATGACCCAACTGCATTATTTTAAAATACTGTGTTTAAAGTTGATTTTTTTAAAATAAGAAAACCCACAAACAAAACTTGGGGACTCATTCTAGATGTTTTTTTCAACAAGGATCCTTTTTTTTAAAAAAGTTCAAAATGTAGGATGTAGTCTTAATATATCATACGTGATGTGCTGGTTTATTTGATTTGGACTTTTTTATCCCTTTGCCTATAGAGAAAAGGAAGATCTTGCAAACCCATTTTAATGAGGTATGCCATATCCATATCCTGATTAAAAGAACTTCTTAAAAGAAAATTCCTTGAACTGAGAATTAATTTTAACAAGCACCAACGATTTGAAATTTCCTTTTTGAATTCTTCACTGCTGCTGTGCTGAATATGGCAGTACTTAAGAAAAAAAACCAAAAAACCAACAGAAAGCCAACCTGTTCCCCCCCCTCTCAGCATGTTTTGGAGTCACTGTTGTGGTTCTGCTCCACGTTTTGCTGCGTTCCCCATATGCATTTGCAGTGTTACATTTAAACCTTTTCTCAAGATAAAGGAGGTTTAAACAACAGCTACTGCAGGGGACATAAGACAACAGCAAATGCCTCTGTGACCTTGCTTTTTTGATTCTCAGATAATTTAAGGTTTCCAGACTGAAGACTGGCAGCACAGAAAACAACTCCAGAAGTGGGTTTTGAGGGTAGAGACTTTAACCAAAACCTGACCACCTCACATTAGCGAGTTTTGGAATAGTTTTTTTTTTTGTAACCCAGGGTCCCAGGGGCTCTCAGTTCGGTTGGGTGAGCATAACTTCACAGAGGAGATGGGAATTACCTGTGGGGTGGGAGGGGCTGCTCTCCTCATGGGCTTGGAGTGTGGTTGGGATGGGGATACAAAAGGGAGGGGTGTTTCCATATGATTGAGCTGCTTATTCTGTTTCCCAGCCTTGCTTTCATCACCTGTAGTCTGAAATTTTGAGTCTTGCTGTCAACACCCTGCTTGTTCTTATATTCCAGTGAGGAGACACCTGAGGTTTGAGTGCTCTCCTTGCAGGTGCTGTGGACACCAGGTACCCAGTGACATTGTGGCTGTGGGGGAACAGCCCAAATAAACAGCCCCCAGGTTCAGAAAGCAGTGGCCTCAATCAAAAATGAGCTGCTGCACTGCTGGACTTCACTCAGAGCAAGGTTAAAATTGTGTCAGAGAGAAGAGATACACTAAACCTCTGCTGTTCACTTATGAAGTGGGGGAACAACTATTAAAAACCCACTCTACAGAGATTAAAATCACCTTTCATTGCAGTTAATTAGTGAAATATAGAGCACAGGCTCTTGTACCTTGAAGGCATATGTTGAATTTCAGCAGCACAGGAATAGAGGATTAATGGAGCCAGGAATACAGATTTTGGTTGAGTAGGTGGTTACTGTAGATCTAAAATGGAAGTACTTCAAAACCTTTTAAGATGTGGCAGTTAAAACTTAGAGTTAAAATAAGTATCAGCATCTCCCATTGAATTTTTGGAATGTAGCATTTAAATTCCCTGAGCCCGAATTGAGGACTGCCCCAAAACCATTTAACAATGTTCTGAACGGTGCTTTTAAAAAAAACCATTCCTCTGTTATTTCTAGGTCAACAGTAGTGAATTCTGCTCCTAATTTGAGGAAGATACAACCATGGTCTGTAGTTCCCATATACCACCTTGTATTTGCATGTGTAATCCACCTTTCCAACATTAGGATTATTTGTCCTTGTCATCACTTGCCTTTTACAACTCTGTGAAGGGGTTTGAGGATTTAATTTTAATTCTAATTCTGTGGTGGTGACCTTAAAGCTGAAACAAAAATAGAGCAAAACTGCTGGGTGAAGCCTTGCTTTCAAGTGAAGGCAAAAACTAGTCAAAGGTGAAACTTGCTAGACAATTTAAATTTAAACCCAATTTAAATCTTCATCAGCAGTTGATGTTGTGCCCAGGGATAGGAGCTGTTCAAATGGAAATTTAGCCAAAATTCTGCAGGAATTGCTCCTGGGTTCCTTATCAGTGAGTAACTGTGGCTGATTGTTTCTTTCCTTTCCTCAACACTGATGTGTCTGTGACCCTCACATTAAAGATTATTTTCACAGATAGGGGTGTATTTTTAATTAGGATTTCTAGGCAGCCTGCTCTGTTCCTGACATTTTTTACCTCTTTTCATTTGGCCTCCCTAACTTCAGATAGGATTCCAGTTGTAGCTCCTTAGCTCCATAAGGTTATAAAATTGAGGGGAGGGTGGAAAATCTGTCTTGAAGAGGTTCCTAAACTCCTTCAGTTAGAAGGAAAACTCCAGAAATGAAGAAGAACTTGGTGCACCTCCCTTGAAGACATTGATTCTTTTCTATAAAAAAAAAACCAAAAACCAAAAAAAGTAGTGCTAATCTTGGTGATGGGATCTAGCTTTAATTCTGTGAACTCCATATTGAAGTTGGATGCCCATGTGATATTTTGTATATAATTCAGTCTTGAGGAATAACTGACCTAAGTTCTACTTCAGGTAAGCTCTTCATGCATGTATTTATCTTATATTTTCATGTGGTTTTTCTTCATGGATTTTGAACTGCTAAGCACTTGTCAGCTTCTCTCCGGAGCTATCATTCCATTGTTCAGCAGGAGAGCTGTGTCTCTGGAAGCCATTTTGGAATGTTTCGTTTCAGTATGTTGAGGGATTGTTTTTTTGTATTTTTTTGGTTGGGTTTGTGTATTCTCCATCTTTTTTTGAAGCCTAACTTTGCAAGAGCTAGAAATAGTTGAAACTGTGGCCTTTGTGTCAGTGGCACAACTTCTTCGAAAGGCAGTGCAGCACAAGTCTCATTCTCTTCCTTACCGTGTCTTACAAAGCACTTCAGTGCTCTTAGAAATAGAGGGAGGGGATGAGGAAGGAAAAATGTGTTTAAACAGGCTTCTAAGAGGCATATTTCTACAAATCAACACGCTTCTAGCCACAGGCTGAATTCCAATCCCTTTTTCTCCATGAAGAATTTTAAGACCAAAATGCTTCACAAAATCTCAGCCGTTTCAAAGGCAGCGAATCTTCAGTACTTCTTTATCTGCCTTCTGATAACACTGCCTTTAATCTTGGTTTAAGTCACATTAAAAAGGAAATACATTAAAATATTAACAATGCATGAGCTAGATATATATTATTTAAATACCATTTCCCCTGTGTTTGAGCTTTGGGACATGGTAGAAACTACAGACTCCAGTCTAATAGTAAATGCTTTTCAACAATATAAAGCACCCTCTGCCAGCCTGTCTCTTCTAGGTAGTCTGAAAGGTTTATTTCTTCATGCAAGGTGAATCCCAAACAGATGCTCTGAGAAATTCTGACTGAAGGATCCAGTCTGAGGCTGATGACTGTTGTAAAATCCATTTAGAGCTGGAGTGATTTCATTCTTCGGCAGTTTCATCCCAGTTTGAAGGAGGGGGAGCAAAGTGACAGTCGATGCTTCTTGCCTTGAAGTTACCTCCCATTGACACAAAACCTCTGTGCCAACATTAGAGATGCTTATACTTCTTTTTTTCTTTATTCCAAACCAATTCCCATTTTCATGGTAGCAACTGTAATCCCTTAAACTGGCATTGATTGCAAGCCAGGAGTGTTTCTTGCAGACCTCATCCAGCATGGTGCTTTCTTTGTAGGTTCCTGCTGCCAAGTGGCCCTGCTGTCTGTGATAGTATTCTCAGGTTTCCCAAATGTTCTAAATGAAGTGGTTTAATCAGTTTAGGGTTTGCAATGCTTATGGTTTGCTCTTTCTGAGGTACCTTAAGCTGTAACTGGAAATTCTGAGCTTCACAGCACAAAGGGTGACAGCAGCAGAAGCCAGTTTGGAAATGGCTGTTGCAGCTCGTTTCCCTGAACCTGCTTCCCTGGGCAGGGGGATGATTCATCCCTTTACACAGACATCTCTTCTCAAAGCACTTCCCCCCCTCCCAGTCCTACATTTGCTGCTCATCCCTGGAATCTGGCACTGCCTCCCAAACCTGAGGGGAGCATCCTGAGGTCCTGGGTGACCCTCCTGAGACCTCTCGCTTGCCTGCTGCTCCTTGGAAGGACTGCAGAAGTCACATTTCCATGTCACTGCCAGGTGATCCAAACACTGGATTCCAGCAATCCAAACCAAACTTCTCTTGAAGTTCACACTTTGACGAAGTGCACACTCAGCTATTTGATGGCATAGTCAGACGTGCCACATCCTTGAGTCATCTTGTCCTTGGTATCCTTGTCATTCTTCCGTACATCGGTAACATCCCTTCTCCACCTCTTTGGCACTGGACTTCACCCTTACTCTCTCTCTTTTTCCCCTCTGGCAGCTGGCATCTGTCCATTTTCACCCCAAATACAGCTTCAGCTGCTCAGCACTGATAAATTCCTGTCTGGCACTTGAGCTCAGAGCTAACCTCAAGATGTTTGCTACCTTCACTGATGTGTGGGTACAGACCCCTCAGCTTTGGTGCTCAGCCAGGCTTCAGGAAGTGAGCAGGGCTGGCATGTGGTTACTTATATTTGGACCAGCTCCTAGGAGCAGTTGGATTTATCCTTACAGCTCGTGGCTTAAAAATGCTGGGTGTTTGTCTTTCACTAGGAAAAACAAGTTCAGGTTTTCTGCAGGTCATTCATGCAGGCACAAATGTTGCAGAAATGTCATGGAGCCCAGTTTAGCATATTCATGATCATTTTGGATGGCATGTTTTAGAATCCCAGACTGTTTTGGGTTGGAAGGGACCTTAAAGCTCATCCTGTGCTAACCCCCTGCTGTGGGCAGGGGCATCTTCCACTATCCTGAGTTGCTCCAAGCCCTGTCCAGCCTGGCCTGGAACACTTCCAGGGCAGCCACAGTTGCTCTGAGCAACCTGTGCCAGGGCCTTCCCATCCTCACAGGGAGGGATTTTTTCCTAATATCCCATCTCACCCTGCTCTGTTTCCATTTGAATCCAATAGAATGGTTCAATATTAAGACTTAATAAGTTAGGGACCAACAAAAGACTTGTGAACCATCTCTGGTTGGTTCTAAACTGCCCAGTTTCAATTCCAGAGGAAAGGTATTGTGTTCTCTGGGTCTGGAGTGAAGACTGTTACTGCAGCCATTACCACTGTGCTTGGAAAGTGGCATTTCTGGTGCCTGTGCCCATTTCCAGTCTTTCATTCCCTCTAAAGGAGCTGATTCTGAAGGTGGAAGAAGGTTGGGCAGCCTCACCCCCCTTGCATGTTCCATTTAAGGAAATGTCCAGTTCCTAGACAAACTGCCAGGCAGGCTTTAATGCAAGATGTTCTGTTTATAATGCAGATACTAATAAATAAATACGGATGATAAGGAAAAGAGACCTGCTAATGCTTTTCATGCTCAGATGAGAAGCACTCTGCTCTGCTTCTGGTTTTCCCAAAGAAGAAATGCAGTGTTTGAGGATGGTGTCAGCTTCACTAAAGGGAATAATCAGATTTATATGAAGATGTAGAAAGTTTGGGTGCCAGCAATTACTTTAAAGATTTTTTTCCTAAAAAGGGTGTGTTCATTTTAGAAAGTATCATTTTCCCAGTTAGGTTTGATAAATTGCCTTTTATATTTTCAGAAATGGTCTGGGTTGGAAGGGACCTTAAATGTCATCTTGTTCTACCCCTCTCCATGTCACGAATACCCTGCATAGACCAGGTTGCTCAGAGCTCCATCCAGCCTGGCCTTGGACACTTCAAGGGATGGGGCAGGGGGATAGGGATGGGAATTTTAGATCTATGTAATTAATTTCTGTACTCCAACACTTCCAGCTCAAATCACTTGTGAGTTTCAGCTTCAGATGGGAGTTAAAATGAACCTTACTGAATACTTGTATCAGTAAGATCATTTCTCTTTCATCATACAGGATAGAGACTTGACTCTGTTGGCCATATCTATGCTGGTGCTCGTGGGTAAAAAGTAGTTTTTGGGACCTGTCAGTGACAAATTTGGAGGGGTGTGGGATGTTTGGAGGGATGGTTACCCAGATGTCTGGAGTAGGGACCCACCAATTGGATGGTAAAATGCATTTTTGGTGTCTGTGACAGGAATTTTAAATTTGAGTAGCAAAAGCAGTGAAAGCTTTAGGGGTTTATCTAAACACATTTTTTTAAAAAAATAAATCTTTATCACTAGTATGGAATATACTTAGCTCAAAGGAGAGAATGCACAGTCAGCAGTAGAAGTCCTCCCTGAGAATGAGCAACAATGCTGTGCCTGTTGGAAAAAAACAACTTTTGTGCTGTAACATCTCCTTTTTATATCCACTGCTGAGTCGTCCTGCCTAAATTCCATCACATTTGGGATCTGTTTAGCACAGTTGTTCTATTAAAGGTGAAATCTAAATTGGACTCTTTAAAAATGTGTTTGATTTACTCTGCCAAGAGTTTGCAGTAGGTGAAGGGAAATGTAGGCAGGTTTTGGTGTCCTCTTGAGCATGGTAGGGCTATGAAGATGTGATAGCACAGAAAACCAGGGGAAATTTTGTCCTGAAAAGAGCAGGGATGCACAGGACAAGGAGTGTGGAGTTGAAATCTGTTGGAAGGAAAGCAGAGCCTGACTTAAATGATCCAAGACCTGCCAGTGTGGTGGAAACCATTCATAAGCTGTAGTATCTGCATTCACCTGAGCTCCCAAAGAGCAAAAAGCTGGGTTATTATGCCTTGGAATAATCATGTGCAGAGCACACCCCCTTCCTTGCTCAAAGGATGTGCTGACTTTGCCAGGTGAAAAGGATTCCAGGCAACCAAATAGGAAAGCACCATAAATCTTAACTGCTTCTCTCAGTCTCCTTTTATAGGCAGTTGGACCCTTGAGAAAAAAAAAAAAAAAAAATAGCTGTAAGTTGGCAGCAAAGAGCTGGGCTGTGAAGCAGAAATCTTGTGTGGGCTTGGGAATCTGCGTAATTCTGTCTCCAGGCTCACTCAGAAAAGCGAGGGGACAGATGCCAGCAACATTTTATCCTAGAAAGGGAAAAAAAGTACCCAAAAAAGTGTGTGGGATGTTGTGGATTTTTTTTCCCCCCCCTCCTTCTTGAACTGTGTGATGTAGAAATGAGGAGTGTTGATCCCAGGAAGGGCTCCCCTTCCAACTGAGCAAAGCAATGCAGGCAGATGTTGGCATATTTTGGAAATGGCAGATATTTTGGAAATGGCATTTTGAAAATGCAGTCATTTTCCTGCTCTGCAAATAACCAGAGGTCTGAGATGGCTCCATTCAAGTGGGTTTTTTTTTCCCCAAACATGACAAACCCCAGGAGAGTTCAAAGGGGTGTTGGTGTGCAACAGCTGCTGGTGAGAGCTTTGGGCTGTAAAGGACAATTCCTTAATAATACAAGGAGAAACCTTTTGGGAAGGAAGAATAAAAAAGGCTTGGGAGTGACATGGAGAAAAGAAATGCAGCAGAAGTCAGGCTAATTGACAACATTTAATTGTGATAAACAGCCTATCACTTAATTCATGGTGCAAAATTGACATTACAAGTAGTTGAAGTGCAGTGATGCAGACACACAGAAGAACTGAACCCATTTTCAACATGAAGTAGACTCTTGTAGGTAGAGAGCTGGGTTTAATTTTTAATACAAGTTAAACACTTGAAGGATTTAAAAGCTTTGGAGGCTGTTTGCTTGAACAGGAGCACTGTGAGCACACCCGTGCACATCTGGGCAGTAGAATTTGAACTCCTGCTAAAAGGTAGGCAGGATAATTTTGGTCTTTTGTTACAAAAATAGTAGGAGTGTTTTCTGAAGAGAGGAAATACATGTCTGTCACTTTTCCAGCAAGGAAGTAAGCCCAGGTGGCCTCTTACATATTGCTACAAATTATGGTAATTGTTTTATTCTCAGAATTGTTATCTCAAGAAATTACAGGTTGTTATCCTTATTGTTACATTGTAAAAATATATACTTAGATGGCTAAAATACAGCTGTGGTAAAGTCAGGAGGAGATGCATTTCTTCCAGGCTTTCTCAGTCCAAACCTTTCCTGGTATTCCCAACTTAGCCCTAAAACTTTCCCTTTGGGAGTTTGATTTTACTCAAGCCAGCAGATTTATATGACAGTCAAGCCTGGAGTGCTCCCAATGAAACTGCGCATCCCAGAAGGGTGGAAACGGTGGGATTAGAGAATCCTGCCTGAAAAGGGGCTCTAGGATGTAAAATCAGAGCCTCAAGGTTACAGCAGCAGCATAAATATAGCTCCAAGCAACATCACAGATTCCTTTCACACAGTGATGAAGCTCTGACAGGCATAATGTCAGTGTTTTTCTTCATTCCTTGCTATTTATACATCTCAGGATATTTTTATGGGAAGTGCTTCTATGGTTTCTTCGGCTTCCTTTGGAGTTTCTGTTGCATAAATCCGCATTTCCAGGTAGGACTGTGCAGGTGGCCCCTGAAGCACCTGGGAATGGCCTTTGAAGAGTGGGGCCCCTGAAGTGAGGGGCAGTGGCAGAAGGGAATGTAGGACATCCTGCTCACAGAACAGCACAGGCTGCGGGTTGGGAGTATTTATGGATATAAAAATAGTTGCCCAAGAAAAATTTTTCTTCTCTGGGCCCTTTAAAGCTGTGGTGCCAGTGGCAGCTCTGTGAAAGGCAGCTGCATGGTGGGGATTGAATTCACCTTGGGAATCTTTTGCAGTCACTGATTTTTAGATTTGCAAACAGAGTATTTTATTTTAAAGATATGTTAATAATTTACTTTGTGCTGGTCATTTGCTCAAAACCATGACTTTCCTTCAAGTAAAGATACTTAACTCAAGCAACTTCAGATACACACAGAATGGAATTTTACACATGTTGGACAGAAATAAGAGAATTAAGCCACGACCAGAAAGATTCCAGAACTGCAAAGACGTTTTTGATTTGATCCTAACGTGTGAAGAAAGAGTCTATGATCAAGTAGTAGAAGGTAAGGAGCTTGAAATAATAAACCAAGTTAACTTTGAGTGGGTTTTTTTCCCTCCTCCCTGAAGTCCTCCACAAATCTGGAAACTTCCTGTCTCCTCCACCTACTGGAACACCAGTGAGGACAAGAGCTTGCAGTTGTTGATGTAGATTTATGCACCAGAGAAGTGGTGGCTGAGCACTTGTCCCCAAAAGGTACTGGCAGTGACAACAGAGTGTGTGTGCACAGCAGGGGCTGGCATAAGGAAATTTACAGAAACTCGTGTTTGGTTTGGAAATGCTCATGGACCTCAAAAACTGAGCAAATTGGGATGAGCTGATGGAAAAAAAAAGTCAGAGCTGTTTTCCTGATGCAGCTCCCCTCCCTTCCCTGCAGGCTTCCTGTGAGGTCCCAAGCAGTGTATCCCCATGAAACACCTCCTGTAGAGGTGGAGAAGCTCCTTGAGTGTGGTGAACACTGCAAATGTGCTGCAGCTCTGCCCTAAAATGAGTCAGAGAGGAGCCAGAAGGATCTCTGGGGATCCAGCTCCACATGAACACAGCACAGGGCATGGATAGGAACTCCTTCAGAGCCATGGAGTTTTCAGCTGGAGCTCTGTTAATTGCTGAGCTGAGAGCCTTGTGCCTCTGAAATTGCTGGGCAGAGTTTGTGTGAGGTCTGAGGAGTTTCCTCCCCACTGAAACACCAGCCAAGTGAATTGGTGTCATCCATAGAACTTAAAGGTTGTCACTTGGCCTCTTCAGTGTTATCTGTTACCACGATAACAGGATACTTTTGAGCTTTGTCAAGGTTCTGAGTGCTTAAGTGAAGGGTTTGGAATGTGTTGGTGAGTTCTGAGAGCAGCTGCTCTGGTTCTTGAAGACATCTTCAGCCTGTCTCAGGTGGAAAGCTCTCACCCTGCTTTTTAGATGTGAGGAAGGGATGTGAAGAGCAACCACTTGCAAATTTTCCAGCTCTTTACCTTCACAGTGCCCTTCACACTTGGCCCAAATGGCTCTGGATGTGAAAGATAATACTTTTAAACAGATTTGCCAAAATGAGGGTGCAGAGTAGAGGTAGGAGAGAGCAACTTTTAGGTCAAAAACTGGATGTAGAAGGAAGGATATGTTAGGGAGGCACAACAGTAACATGTGTACACTTCTAGGAAAATTGTCTTATTTTTTTTTCACCCTTGTTAGTAAATGCTACATTTTAAAACAGAATTTTCTAATGTGACTATCAGTGCTTAGCTTGCAGGAGTTCATCTTGCAGTTCAGAGTGTTGGATATACGGTGCTTTTTTTAGAAATGAGCGGTTAAAACCCTCCAGGTGAGGAAGCCAAAAATTCCTCTTTGCTTTTGAGATTCTTGGTCTTTAAAGATTAGGAGCAATAAACTGCCATGACCCTTTCACAAGTCTGAATTCATATGCTTCCAAAATCCACCTCTTGTTTTTTGAAATAAAAGGGATTATTAAGACAATATTAAATAAATTCCGAAAAATACTTTGGAAACGTTGAATGTGACAACGCCTATGTTATTTTTAAAAATCTTGTTACTACTTTGTGTAAAATATGATCCCATTCCACCCAAAGTTTTGCTGTTGTGTTTTGTTTTAAATAGATTTAAATTCCAGAGAGCAGGAGACATGTCAGCCAGTCCATGTGATCAATGTAGACATTCAGGATAACCATGAGGAGGCAACGCTGGGTGCTTTCCTTATCTGTGAGCTCTGCCAGTGTGTAAGTAAAGAGGAAAATCAGGAATCCTGGGGGTGCCTTGGACCCATCTGGCTGCTCAAGGGCTGAGCTTTGCTTGCAGCTCCTCAAAGCTCCTGCATTTTGCAGTTGTTCCAGTAAAATCCTTGTCAAGATGCAAATTTCCACATTCTCCTGCTTATTTTCAGAGCTGTTGGGCAAATGGATGAATTTAAGTGAACTTGTGGTTTGCAGAGTGAACCCTCTTCAAACCAGTTGTGATTAGGTGGAATTAAATGTGAGGGTTGTATTCTGGATACAAATATCCTTTAAAACACCCTGTATTTTATTGTACAAACAAAACTAAAAACTAGAATTAAAATGAGCTGTACCAATGTGATGAGAGCAGAGGAAGGTCCTGTGTTCTTTTACACTCCAAGGTTGAGGAGTTCACCATCCCAGGCTGCTTCTGACTCCAGCCTGTGTGATTTATTCTGGTTTCAAATCCTTTCCAGATCCAAGAAGCCTAAAGAGGGTTCAAGGAGTTGAAATTTCAGCCATCTGTTCCCTGTGCCTGAAGCTATTCTTGAGCCTCCGTTTATTATATGGGGAGGAGGGATGGTGCCTATTCAACAAAGTCCTCCTGAAATGCCAATTAGGTGGGCTGGGATCTGCAGATAAACATAAAACAGAATATCTGTGCCTTTGGGAATGCTGGGAATCTCAATAAAGTGCAATAAAGCCCTGTTGGGTACAGCCTGCCCAGTTAGATTTCCCAGTAAACCAGAAAACTGGGATTATTACAGTTTTCTAAACATCAAATCCCTGGAGCTTGGTTGCTCAGACTTTCTTCTTTTCCAGATACAGCACACAGAAGACATGGAAAATGAAATAGATGAGCTGTTACAGGAATTTGAAGAGAAAAGTGGAAGGACTTTTCTTCACACTGTCTGCTTTTATTAAAGCACATCTGTCTTTTAGGCCTTAATCCAGATGAGGGAAGCATGTGTTTAAAATTCTGATTATACTGTATTTTCATCGAAAATGAATATTGATTTTTTTTTTGTTTGTTTGTTTAAAAACTCATTTTCAGTGTCTTTTTTTTTTTTTTTTCCTTTTTCAGGTATTCTGTCACAGGTAGGCAGAGATACTGGTTGGGCTTGTACATATAAAATGATTAAAAGTATACACAAAGGCCACCTATTTAAAAATTAAAATCAAGTTTTTTCTTTAAATCCTACTTTAATTATTACAAGCAGGTTTTTAATTATAAAAAGAATGTTTCTTGAATATAAGTTTATAATGTATTTTTCCTTATGGATTTATTTTATTTCAGTTGTGCTTTTTTTTTATTTTAATGTGACAGAATGGCTGAACTCTGTGAGGATGTGAATGGAGCCATGAAAAAACTGAGTATCTGTATATTATTAGCTAAAAAGTTGGAAGCATCCAATAAAGATAAAAAAAACCTTTAAGTCTGTCTGTTTTCACAATAGAAGCTGAGGAAGTGTGGCTGTTCTTTTTGAGGTAAAATGGAATATTTGTGTGAGGTGAATGAGAGTGTGAGGCTTTTAAATCTGGAGCCCACTGGATTTAGGGAATTTGGGGCAAACTCCAGTCAACAGAAATAATTTAAAGTTGGGTTTTTCTTAACCAAAGTAGTTTTGAATGGAAACATTTCTCTCCCTTACAGCAAAAGTAAACACATCTCAAGCCCCAGAGAATGGGGGTGAATACAAACAGAACAAAAGCTCAGAATTCTGTCTGCTCAGACTTATACAAGTGAAAACAAACCAAATTATTCCACTTGCAGAGTGTGACTGGTAAGGTGTTGTTACTTTCAGGCAAGAGAAATTTTAAAAGTTGTTTTTTTAAAGGCACCTGTCAGTGATTTGGAGCAAAGCAAGGTCTTTAAAACTGGGATAGCTGAGGACAACTTTGTAAACATCACCTTGGAAGGGTTTGTGCTCCTACTTTCTCTCATTCTGACACTGACCTCTGAGAGCTGAGAGGAATCACCTCCTTTTCCTTAGCTTTGTTTTGCACATTCAGGAATTTGGTGCCAGGATTTTTAATGTTCCCCCTCAGTGCAGACAACTTTGGTAGTGTTGTAGTGAGTCCTGTGGGCATGCTGCTTAACTTCTCTAATGGAAAACAAAAACTGCATTACAGGGAATCATTTCAGGTTCCACACCTGAAAACTGCAAGTCCACACTGGAAAATGCTTCTTGGCAGCTGCAAATACCGAGGTTTGAGTCAGGCCCTCAAAAAAACCTTACACCTCTGCACTCCTGGGAGCTGGGCTTGGCTGTGCTTTCCACTGCTTTGTGGTGAAACTCAGCCTTCTGCCAGCTCAATCCCTGTCCTGGCCAGTGTCCAAATGGGTCACTGCATCATACTTGGGTCCTGGGAATGTTTAATAACCCAAAATTACCTGTGCTGGGTGGGGTTTTTTGTCTGTTAAAAACACTTAAGGCAGAAATTCTGTGGAGATCAGAACAAGCACGGGGATGGGGACTTGGAGCAGTAGTTGTGATGAGGTTTGCAGAGTTTCTTTTCCAGCTGCCTGGTCCTGTCCTATTTTATTCCTAGAGACCTCTGTATTTGAACGATTTCTGCTCCTCCTCATTTGTGTGTCTGATACCATCTCTGTTTCCATGGGGATATTTACAACCAGAAGAAGGAGATCATTCTGTAGGAACTGCTTTGGTTGATCCCTTTAAAAAGACATTCCAAGCAAGCCCAGTGTTGAGTGGAGCAGAATTTTCTTTCCTCATCACTGAAGCTGCTCTGTGGTGAGGTGAAAATGTTTTGAAAATTGTTTGGAAATGTTTTCTACTTTCAACTTAATTCATCCTACCCAGAGTTCTTGCTTGTTACTTCATAGACAGAAAAAACCCACACAATATATTTTAACCTGTGGTTTCTGTGTATATGGGGTTTTACAGCAGAGTCCTTTTCATGGATTAATTAGAACTCTTCACATTTAACTTGCAGGTTACTGAAAAATTTATGATTTATAGAAATACTTTTTCTCCATATGCTTCATTAACACTGAAATTCCCAGTTAAGCTCAGTTTATACAGAATTTTATGGGTTCTTGCCTTTGAAATACACATTTATACATACAAAGATATTTATGTGTAGATCTAAAACTGGCTAAACACAAGGTCCAAGTTATTTTCCGTGTCAAAAGAAATTTCAAGAGAAACATTTAATTTAAAAAGGACGTGGGATGAAGAATGGGGTTTTCCTTTAAGAGCAAGGTGGGATATAAATGTTTGTGTGCTGGAGACTGGTGGAAAATCAGTGCTGAAAGATTTATTTTCAAGGTTTGGAGTTGCCTCTTCCCTCTTTATTGGAGAAAAGCAGGGAAGGGTCCACACCCTGGATACAGACTATGAGGAATGAGAATTTCTGCTGGCAGGGAGAGGTTCCAGCTATCTGGGATATTCTCCAGCTTCCATAGGGTGGGCAGAGGTGGCTCTAAAATGCAGATTCCTCCCAGGGGTGCCATCACCTCCTTTCCAAATCCAGATTGTGTTTTGTCAACACTTCTCTAGCATTTTTGACTTTCTATGAAAGGCTGGATGGATTAAATAGCTGGGTTTTTTGTGGTTTTTTTTTGTGTTGGTTGGTTTGTTTGTTGTTTCTTTTTTTGTTTTTTGTTGTTGGGAGTTTTTTGATGCTGCTCCTGTGTGGGCAGATTTTTGCCAAGCACTTCCATCCCTCTGCAGATCCCATCCATGAGGCACAGAGCAGCAGAGCCCTGTTCAATCCTAGTTTGGAGTTTCTCACACGAGTCACTCTTGTTTTTTCTCGTTCTCGGGACCTTCAAAACAGTGAGAACATCCTTCTCCCTGTCGGCAACACCAGCACGTCTTTCAAATGAGTTTGTGTAAATAAAACTGGGGATTCTGGTGATTTTCTCCCTCTGCACTGCTGGTGTCTCTTTGCTGAAGTTCTCTGCCTGTTGAGGAGTGCAGACAATGCAATCAGGCTGCCTGTGGTGGCAAAGAGCTTCTTCCCAAGGTTTTGGGGTTGCTGGATCTGTGAAAAGATCAGTGATCCCAGATTTTCCCAGTGCAGCAGCCCAGTAAATTTGTTGCTGAGTATCCAGCTTCAACTTCCATTTCTCAGATGTGCTGGACCTTAGAAGGTATTGACAAAGACAAACACTTGTACTGGCATGGAACTGGTGGAAAAATGGGAATAAAAAATCTATGAGTGAAGTCCAGGGAGAGTATGGAAGAAATTCAAAAGGAAAAGAAATGCTTGCTCTGGTGTGTTAGACTCTGCTGCAAACTGACTTGTGAGAGCAGCACAGAACTGAGCTGAGGTCATATTCCCTTCAAGAGGAAAGCAGAGGAGTCAGTTTCTGTGGTGTGATTTGTGATAAACTCCTACCTGAGGCTGAATATTTATGGTGGGGGGGAGGAGAGTAATCTTGATTAGGGACTGGCCAAATGCCACTGAGATCCTGTGATGTGGCCTGCACACCTCTCTGGGTGAGGATGGTGGTGAGAGCATGACTCGAGCCCTGGAGCTGAGCAGGAGTCAGAGGCAGGGTGGGTGCTGCTTTTCCCAAGGGAACAGTTAATTCTTAATCAGGAACCGGTTTAACAAACCCGTTGTGGCAGCTCGAAGCTGCATGTGTAACACCCATTAGAGGTTCTTTGCTCAGGTGTGAATGTCCCCTGGCTCAAAGCTGTGACAGTGCCACTTTGCCCGGGACCAGGCTGGAGTCTGTCACCTGTCGGGCAGCTCAGCTGAAGGTGGGATGTGAAGGGCACTGGGAGCAACCGGGACAGCGGTGCTCACACCCACAATGGTCAGGACAGGGATGTTTGGGATCCCCAGCAATCAGGACTGATCAGGACAGGGATGTTTGGTATCCCAGCAGCCAGGACTGACCACAACAGGGATTTTTGGAGGATCTGTGCTCCAGAAGCACAGTGAGGGAAATACTTTTACCTGAGCCAATGACAAAATCTCTCCTCAGTGCCCTGAGCCCAGCTGAGAGCTGACCCAGCTTGGTTTGTGGGAGGGCTGGGAGCTCAGGAACATTGACTGGGGAAACTTCAGTTCCACAAAATTGCCTGAGACTTATCTTCAAACTGTTCCCTCTTGTAGTTTTGTCTGTGACTTTAGAAACACTTTTGTTTTCTACAACTGGCAGAGTAACCAGCTGCATCCTTTCTTAGCTCTGCATTTCCATGGCAGAATCCACTTCTGAGCTCAGGAAGAAGTGGAAGTAGCTCAGGGCAGAGGGTTGTGCAGGGTAAAGCAAGAGGTGCCTTCCCAGCCCTGCTTCTTTGCATAAAGAGCCTGGCTTGTCATATGTTTCATGTGTATGGTTTAATTTTCAAAAAACTAAAAAAAAAAACAACCCCAAAAAAACCAAACCAAAAACTGAAAAGAAAAAAAAAAAAAAAAAAAAAAAAAAAAAAAAAAAAAAAAAAAAAAAAAAAAAGCAAAAAGCAATCTGTGCTCTAATTTGAGGACACCATTTAGTGATTTTAATTGTGTGACAGTATTTTGGTATTTTCAATACCCAGTAGTAGGTTAATGACTGTTCCTTGAAGAATGGATTTTATGTAACACAAGTCATTACATAAGGTGGCTGATCGTGGCCTGAGGAGCAGAGGAAAACAAATATGCAAAAATACAAAACTCAGCACCAGCAAACTCTGCTTTGGTCACCCCGAGAAGCCGAAAAAAATGAACACCTGGGTTCTATCAAGGACAAACTCGCCCTGAGGAAGGCTGAGGAGTCGGAGGGGAAGGCACTGCAGGACATCAAGCTCGCTGCCACGCATTTCCCACGTGCTGGCTGCAATAGCTTCCGTCCCTCCACCTCGCCCCGTTTGCTGTAAAAGGAACAACAAACAAGCAAAAAGTTATCAGATGGTCATTTATTTTCTTTTCATTTTCCCAACAGCTCTTGGACGTGGAGTTGGACAGACCAACACCACGATGGAACAAAGCCGCGGAGAACTTGAGGCACGACCCTTTCCTTGGCCTTAGGGACAAGAGACGGGACAAAGTTCTTTGTGTCACAGAAATATCGGGGTCTCTCTGCATCACTCGGCCTTTCCCGGGGGACCAGGCGCAGGCAGGAATTGCGGCTGGGGTGGGATTTGCTCCCCGCTCCAGGCAGGGCCGGCCACCCGCTGCCTCCCCTGGGTGCCCTTTGGCTGCGGGGCTGGGACCCCCGCGAGGTCCCCGCGGTCCGTGCGGGCAGAGCCGGCTGAGGGAGGCGCCGAGGGCTGCGCGGAGCCGCGGTAGAGCCCGGGGCTCGCACCCCCGGCCGCGCCCGTGCCCGGACCCCCGGGCGGAGAGAGGGCTGGGTGGTCCCGGCGGGGCCGAGAGCGGCCGGGGCCGACCCCGGGCGGAGGAAGGGCGGGGTGAGGATGGCGTGTGGCACTGGAAACGCGGCCAAGCGCCGCTGCCGGGGCTCCGCGTGCCGCTGCGGGGCGGGGGGAGCCCCGCAGGGCCGGCCCGCAGAGCTGCCGCCGCCGCTCGCCATGAGCCGCTCCCGGAGCAGCGCCTCCCTACGTAGGTAAGTGCCCGGGGTGGGGAGGGGGCAGCCGGCGTTGCCTGGGCGCATCTTCCCCCTCGCTGCATCCCGCATCCCTCCCCTGCATCCCGCATCCCTCCCCCAAGCGGGGCCGGCCGGCGGCGCGGAGCCACCCGCGCCCGGGAGGGGCTGGGCCGGGGGTTGCCGGCGCGGAGCGAACGTGGGGAGAGCTCAGCCCCGAGCCGGGAGGGTTCGTGGGGCTGATTTTTTGGGGAGGGGGTGAGGGTGGGCGCGGTGATTTGAGGGCTGGGGTATTTTTATTTTTTATTTTATTTTATTTTTATTTTATTTTATTTCCGATTTTTATTTTATTTTTATTTCCGATTTTTATTTGGCAGCGCTCGGCAGCGGGGATGATTTTGGGGAGGGTCGGCGGAGAGGATGCGATGAGGCTCCCCCAGAGGGGGTGATTTTTTTGCAGCCTGCCTCCTCCTCCCCCAGCCTCTCCCCCCCACCCCGGGTTTGGCTCCTTCGCTTTCCAGTTGCTGCATGAGGGCTGTGCTCGTACCGGCGTGTGCCCGCTCCCGGAGCCGCGCACCCGCCGCCACCGCGGCCGGGGGGAGCCCGGGGCCAGCGGCGGGGGTGGAATTATTATTATCATCATTATTTTTATTTTTACATTTTTCTATTTTTAATTTTTTTTTTTTAATTTTTTTTTTTACCTGTCACATTCGTCCTAGAAAAATAAAAAAATAAAGCGGGCAGGGCGCGGGAGCCCGCGGCAGCCCCGGCACGGGGGAGTGCGTGTGTGTGCGCGGGGGGC